>NW_012078188.1:0-343 GCF_000956235.1 Wasmannia auropunctata
CATGTAAAATCGAAAAAAAAAATTTTTTTTTTTTAAGTTTGCTTAAATCGATACATAAACTATCCAAGAATATCCCCAGAAAGTTATAGAAGCCAATTCGAGTTAGTTCTAAAGATATAAAGCCGAAACTAAGCAAGCGTCGAGCAAGCGTCGAGCAAACCGTCGAATCGCAAGGCAAGATAAATGGCACTCGCTCAACAGCAAGGAGGCCAGAACAGCACGCAGAATGGAGAAAATGCGTGCGAACGAGTTGTATGAAGAAGAGGAAGGACTTATGTATGGTGCAGGAATAGCCGATTAGTCGATAATTGCTGTAAGTAGCCAATAATTCATAGTATTCACA
>NW_012078189.1:0-320 GCF_000956235.1 Wasmannia auropunctata
GAGAGAGAGAGAGAGAGAGAGAATATAGGGTGGAGAGAAAACTTTAGCAATTGTTGAACATTCGTTAAATTGTCCTCGTTTCACAATGTAATAAAGGCTATTTTACTTTGATGCCCCCCCCCTCCCCCCACTGTTGTGTGATTTCTTGTGCGATCGATGACCCCGAAAGGGAAATTGGGAATGTGCAATCACGTATATACTTCCTATAATCGATTGCAGTACGAGGTAAAATACGTTTGTAGAACATAACGTAATAAATGACCTATTATATATTGACATGACGTGAGAATACAAAGCGAAAAAGTTCAAAAGTTTGTAAA
>NW_012078190.1:0-677 GCF_000956235.1 Wasmannia auropunctata
CTCTCTCTCTCTCTCTCTCTCTCTCTCTCTCTCTCTCTCTCTCTCTCTCTCTCTCCACCAACTTCCTTCCTCATCCCTCTCTGTCCAACTCCTGCATTTTTCCCACAAGTCTTCATCCCCCCTCTCCTGTATAGTCTACTTATTATTTTATTTTCCTTTACCCAATATCTATTTTCCTATACCTTATTTTCCAACTTTTCTAAATCTTGCTACCCTCCTCTACCTACTTTCTCCCACCCCTTCTCTAAAAACTCCGATTTACCCTCTCTCTTTACCTTTACATCTACTATACTTACCATTCCTAATCCTTTCCTATCATTTATTTATTTGCCTCACCCTATCCCATTCCTCCAATTCTTCAAAACCCATCCCTCCTAACTTTTTTTGTTTTTCCTATTTATGCGGCTTCATTCCTCTGTCCTTAAAGAACTGACTTCATTCTGTTTCCTAACTTAATAGTTTCCTTTCCCTCTTTGCTCTTTCTTTCACATCTCTTAAAAGGATGCTGAAAGGTCGGCCAAATTTGTACAAGGTCGATAAAGCAGACTCTTCACTGTCAATGGTATCTCTAAATGAACTTCTTACAATATCTTCTGGTCTCACTCAAACACGTGGAATGTCCTTATCTAACTTATTGAAGTGCCATCTCTTGGAAAATCCGGCACTTACTGTCAGAC
>NW_012078191.1:0-893 GCF_000956235.1 Wasmannia auropunctata
TTTCATGAAAGATCAGTAGGATCGTTTTCTCAAGTACCGATTTGGAAAGTAGAGATTTCAAGCTGTAAAATGCTTTTTTGAACATCTCGATATGATTATTTTTGACGAAGTTGCTCTATCTTGAAGTTTGCCTATTTTTAGAGGCTAGAACAGGTGATCCTTTAATTTTTTGGACCAGTGTATATATATATAGAATACGATATTGAGAAATAATCTCGGTATCCAGCCAATACAGCCGCTGTATCAAATCCACCACTTCGAAATAAAAACGAAGCATGCAGCAACAATTTTCACAATCGCAGAGGAGCAAACTCAACGGCGATGGTAAAGACTGGCGCTAATAGCAGCCAATATTTGTCAGCGCTGTGGTAGCAATTATATAGCGCCAATGAGCAGCCGATATATTGTATAAATATATATATATATATATATATATATATATATGTGTAGAAATTTTTTATTTTTTTTCTGCGTCCTAGAAATAACCTGTAAAAAAATATATATATTTATGAAATACGACTGAGTGATTTACGTAATTATAAAAATATAAAAAAATAATTATAAAAACATGGAATATTATTGGTATTATGTGTAGTAGGAGCTTGGTTAGCTTGGTTAGAAATAAAAGCGGTGGAACGTTCTGTTAGAATCTGTTAGAAGAATTTGATATAAAAAATTTAATAAATGTAAAAGTGGTAAATAAATATGAGTATAAAAAAAAAGGTTAAGAACGTGCGTGCGTGCGTGCGTGCGTGCGTGCGTGCGTGCGTGCGTGCGTGCGTGCGTGCGTGCGTGCGTGCGTGCGTGCGTGCGTAGCGTGCGTGCGTGCGTGCGTGCGTGCGTAGCGTAGACGTGCGTGCGTGCGTAGCGTGCGTGACGTGCGTGCGTGCGTG
>NW_012078192.1:0-448 GCF_000956235.1 Wasmannia auropunctata
GCAGGAGGGACACATCCCGGAGGACGGTCATCTTCCCTCCGCGGAATCATACGCGATTTCCGCAACCGTGTTTGATCCGTGCTCGCGCGAATTAGTTATTTTACGAGAGCACGTGACAATGTATATAAAATAGGAAGATTCAAAATTCTTTAGTATATTTTGCAGCAACTGATGACGATAACATAATACATCAAGGCCAATACAAAATTTTGTATGATTTAGAAATTTATATTCACATATTATAGATTAATATAGATATATGCATGTTCGATAATCAGCTGCAGGAATCTATATGTATATACAGGGTGAATTTTAATGGATGGACACCACATTTTCAAGCCGTTTACCATAGGCGGTAAATTACCGACTGCACCTCTAGTGCTTGAGCGATCTAGAGATGGCAGCGGCTTAGATAGATGTACAAACGCGTATAATACGGCTTAATTCT
>NW_012078193.1:0-922 GCF_000956235.1 Wasmannia auropunctata
TCATCATCTTCAATTAAACCTAAAACCAAACATGTCTTTGAAAACGATTGATAAATTTGCCCATTTGTCCACAGTTCTTAAATCATTAAAACTTATAACTCCTTTAACATTGAGTAATAATAATCGTAAATGAAATAATTCTATTTGTGTTGGACTAACAGAATACATTCAATCTATGCAATTATAATAATTGGTACGTTTGACCCATTAAGATACACTTCTACCATTAATTTTTTTTTTTTTTTAAGTATATAATAACATGGAATTTCTGTATAAAAATATTGTTTTGCTTTACTATCGCGTAAATTTAATGCAAAATAATCTATCAACATATGACTTGATTTCAAGCAGAAATTATTGCATCTTCAGTAGATTCATTTTCGATTATTATATTTTGTTCAGTAGGTGGATGAACTGGTAAACGTATTATAGCATGACTTTTATCTTGCAATTTTTTATTAAGTATACGCTAGCTAGCTTCTATATAATCTCAGGTCCAACATAACGAGCTTCTATATAATCTCGTATCTCATCATGATCAATAATAATATTTTTTGTTGTTGGTTCAATTGTTACAGCAGCAGCATCATGACCTTTATAAATATATTTATAAAGATATTTAACCGATTTGATACTGGAAACTATTTCAACAATAAGATGACTATTAAAGATAATTGATAATATAGAACCATATGGAACAACATAACGATTATCAACTATATATCCATCAGGTCGTTCAAAAGTCTTACCGGTATTTCGTTGATAATATGGATAAGCATCTTCATCCATTCGTGTTTCTTCAAGAAAAACCCTCGGATAATGTTTTGAACATCATCCATCTGTTAAATACCAATCTCCACAAGGCCCATGAATCATATATCTTATAACTATGTTATGTAAATTACGATTCTCACATGGATCA
>NW_012078194.1:0-621 GCF_000956235.1 Wasmannia auropunctata
TATACAATACAATATATTGTATTGTTTAAATTAATCAGTAATTGATCTATATTTATCCTGGCTCTGAAAGGTAAGAATCATTTATATTTAATTACTACTTATACACTTCTCAACAAAATTAAAGCATTACTTATTCCATCCTCCAAAAATAGGTAAAATTCAAGGGAGTGTAACTTCGTCAAAAATAATCGTATCGAAATGTTCAAAAAAGCATTTTACAACTTGAAATCTCTACTTTTCAAATCGACACTTCAGAAAACGATTCTACTAATTTTACATAAAATTACACGGATAGAAAAGGAGATTCGACGAATCTCAAAATTTTTTACGAACTTTCACAAGTTCCATGGGGCAAAAAATAGCATACAAACGTAGTTTACTTTTTTCGAAAGGGTGAATCTCTACCTTTAATTTATTTTTTTATTGAGCGTTGAACGATTTTTTTTCACCGAGTTATTTAATATTGAAGCAAAAGGACTATTTTATTGAGTTATTAAACATTAAAGCAAAAATGGTCCTTTTTGCTTCAATGTTAAATAACTCGGTGAAAAAAAATCGTACAACGCTCAACAAAAAAAGAAATTATCTCTTAAATTTTTCTATTTTTGGAGGGTAGAGTAA
>NW_012078195.1:0-316 GCF_000956235.1 Wasmannia auropunctata
AAAGCGCTCGCATATGACTACTGCTTCACTTTACTGATTATCTACTTGCTCATTCATAATAATGACGTCAACTTGTTATTATCTAACGCTGCACTTTTTATTACATTTTTTAATGATATTTCTATTAGTATGTCCAATGAACAACATATATCAGATAAGAAACAATTATAATCAAATAATAAATTTTAATTAATAAATAATAATTAATTAATAATAAATAAATATTATTAATAAAAATATATATATTATTTATTAATAATAATAAATTACTAATTCATTAATAATTTTAATAATAAATTTTTTCTTAACTTTGCAA
>NW_012078196.1:0-657 GCF_000956235.1 Wasmannia auropunctata
TGAAGAGAATACTCGACAATTGAAGAAATAACGGACCTACTCTGGTCCGTGTGAAAAGTGATGACAACGTAATTTTGTGTTGCGTGCCATTTCGTTATTATGTGCTTAATTGTGAAAATGTGACTTGTCTCGTATTTATCAAAGTCGTAAAAATGGATGGAAACTATAGTTATTGTCGACTTTTGTACGTAAAAGTATCTTTTCCGTTCCTTTCAACAGCTGTCAAATCGTGAGTTTTGCTTCACTTTACGTGCCTTTTGCGACTATTTACTGACTTTCAGGGGGGAAAAGGATAGTTTCCGTCCATTTTTACAAGTTTTCTAAAGCGATCCTATTTATTAATTTTATCCAAATCCTCTTTATTTAAAAATGGCACGCAACAAACTTTATGTCATTTCTCGCTGTTTCTCGCTTCTGACGTCACGAATCCAATATGGCCGCGGTGACTAGGCAGGGCCCTTAAGACCTCAAATGAATAGTCATGACTCATATATCAATCGAAAAGGGAAACTCATTAAGGCGATGCTGGAAGGTAGAAATTACCGACACATTACAGTTTAGTAAATTTTTCTGAATTGGCTGAACGGAATTGAAAATCCTTTTACAGGGTTGAAATAGACATAAAAATGTGGTGTTAGACGGTCGAATTTGTAGTAA
>NW_012078197.1:0-1125 GCF_000956235.1 Wasmannia auropunctata
GTTAATGTCTATTCCTTCTGCCACCTGTTTGGTATTCAACACGAGGAAGAGCGTCGCGATCAATTGCACTATCGTATACATCATTTCGCGAAACGCAAGTTTGAAAACGAGTGCTACTTAGTGAAGTACGAATACGAAAATGAAACGATTACTGAGTATAAAATAAAAGAATATTAATCTATTTTGTCAGCACTGTTACAATAAATCAATTAGCAGATAAGTCGGTGCGAGGAATTATGATAGGAGCACAATAAAATAAAACCTAACTTCGAAGACCTA
This sequence comes from Wasmannia auropunctata, assembly GCF_000956235.1. Taxonomy (NCBI): domain Eukaryota; kingdom Metazoa; phylum Arthropoda; class Insecta; order Hymenoptera; family Formicidae; genus Wasmannia; species Wasmannia auropunctata. The sequence goes on from NW_012078197.1 coordinate 280, forward strand.
AAAACAATAAGGAACTGTATAATTCTTGAAATTTGTCAAAAGACTATAACTGACGCAAAAATAAGGAAAAGATAACAAATGAGGATACCCGCGATTCAAAGATGCGAATGCATGACTGAAGGATGATCATCGCAAATGGGGATTAATCGGTTCCGAGGATCTAGGCCCTAGGGAATGCGCAAGAAAGAATGTCAAAGGATGATGTGGATGAGCGGCATTATTACAAATTATATAGAGATACGCAACGACACAATCTTTATCAGCGAGTAATCGACAAAATAAACCGATAATTATTTACAGTCGCACAGTGAACCGAAAGATGAAAAAGAGCTGACATATTGTTTACAGCTATCATAGAATCAAATATTTTACAGCAACACTATATATTCATCAAGAAATAATTGTATAAAGTTAATTCCATAATAATCTAATTCTCAGGTAGACATAATCGGTCCATAGACGTCGATTCGATATCGATTAGACATCTAATAGATATCGATTTGATGTCGATTCGATGTCTATAAACGATAATGTCGGGGTTAGTTTTCATTCAAAATTGTTACAAAGAATTTACATAAATTAGTACAGATTAGTATAATTATTGACGATCCAATGTTGTACTTTATATCAGCTGAGAATAGAAAGTTACTTTTTAAAAGTAACTAGTTGTCATTACTCGTAACCGAGTTGAAAAAATAACTAGTTACAGTTACTAGTTACTGATTTTAAAAAATAACTCGTTATTGTTACCGTTACTTAAAAAGTAACGATTCGTTATTTTTCCGTTACTCTTTTAATGCTGAAACAAGATCAATCTAAATAATTTAAGATATAATTTTTTGTTTT
>NW_012078198.1:0-661 GCF_000956235.1 Wasmannia auropunctata
TTATAATGTAATGTACACTATTATAAATGTTAAATGTGTGTGTAATATAACGAGAAATAATAATGAATAATAATAAAATCACATATCCATAGGACCGTCTATTAATGTCGACGGGGGCAGTGGAAAGCCTCTTTAGATTGATCTATTTAAAACACTACAGTTATTTTTAAACAATAGAATTGAACTCAAATTTGATAAATTTGAACTGTTTTAAATTATTTAACTTTATTGTTAGTAAAAAAGAACCATTTATTGTTAAGTAGCAGTGGCAACTTAATTAAGGTTCAATTTGATACTATACTAAGAGAAAAATATTTTGTATTTATGACTATAATTGCATGGTAAAAAAATTATGGTAAAGAGCACTATTTTTGTAGTTATTATTACTGTAATGTTAGTAATAATAACCTTATATGTGTGATTCTATCAAATATGAAAAAATTTTACTATAAATTGTAATAGTTTAAACTATTAATATAGTAAAATATCAAAAGGTATATGTGACAAATGAAATAAATATTTTGATGTAGTAAATGCAACTGCAATTATAATAAGTATAACTATTTTTTTAACATTTGCTTACTATTTATATTGTAATAACTAAAAAATAAGTAAGTGAAAAAATAATAATACATCAATCACAATGTATAACCATAATGGA
>NW_012078199.1:0-1332 GCF_000956235.1 Wasmannia auropunctata
TATCCCCTGTGTGCCTTGTCGACTCAGTCATACATTATACGAAGTTATACGATAAAAATGTGCCAGTTATACATTTTGTAACAACTGCACCTTGCCAGCCTAATCCTTCAGTTTTGCAAAATGAAATGGAAATTAACGCAACGTATCGGAAACGATAGCACAATTAAAAGTACTTCACCATTGTTATACCACCCCTTTCCACTTTCAACTGATACTGCTATTACTCCGGTACCTTATGGCGATTATAAATCCATATTTTCCAATATTCCCTTCCAGCCGCAATTTAACCAGCATGCCAGTTATTCTAATTACAAATTTGGAAGCGCTCTGGGAAAAGCACCTTGTACGAGCAATGGTTCAAACGAATTACCAACGATACACTATCCACACTGTGTTTATTCAAATGCTCCTACAGTTCCACTTGTAGGAAAATCGGGATTTATTCATATTTATTTGCCTTTGCCAAATATGCACCGCCCGTACCAAATATAAATACAAATAAATAAATGCCAATGTATCAATCTGTCCTCATGTATCCTGTTAACAATTGTGTGCAAAATATTGATATGCCGGCAGTCACGAATGAATTATCATTCGTGCAAGCCGCAAGCGCAGATAATATAGCATATAATACTAAACATGCATTTTCATATTATACATGCAATAGTCTATAGAATAAATTCGATGTAAATTAATTTATCTTTATGTAATCAGCAGATGAAAGATTATATCAAGATTATATCATTGAGTCTTTCATTAATTTTACTTCTAGTCGCTATTTTAATTTGTTTTAATACTTAAAGTTACAAGAGAGAAAGAGCAAGTTAAAAATACAGTATTACCTTCCTTGTAGGAATTACTGTGACGGCAATATCACGTTTGCTATGTTTATGACACTTTGCACTTGTGTAAGAAAGTATAACGAACAATAGGATATATCGTTAAAAATTATTAAATATGCAAGAATAAGACTGCAACTATTATTGTTATTACTATTACTATTGCGATAAGAATAATCTTTCTGTAGACGAACGATGCTTATATTTAAGTATGCTCTAAAATATAATTAAAGTGAATAAATTTATTCGTATCTCCGTGATATATATTAATCCATTTTGATTAAGTTTAAAATAAAGTATAAAATAAAATATTTGTAAAATTAAGAAAATAAATTTGTCAGTTTGTTATATAACTGTTTAAACGCTCTTACTGAAAATAAATTCTATTGTAAACTCTAAAAAGAGATATCATATAATATCCAAAATAAAAAAATTTTGAAACAAACTATAATTGCACAAGTTGATTCTCACTAACCGGCTAACGTTACGCAAA
>NW_012078200.1:0-439 GCF_000956235.1 Wasmannia auropunctata
AATTTGCTTTTTTAATGAATTTCGTACGACCAATAGTTCCCGAGATAGATTTTTTTAAAGAATCTCTTGTTTTTGAACGTTATGCAAATTTCTTTTTTTTCGCGCATTTTTCGTGAATATCTCAAATTTGGCTGCACCTACATACAAAACGTATAAAATGAAATCGATAAAGTATTGAATTGTCTGTAAAACCGTTTTTTTTTAATGTCGTGCGACCGATATTTCCTGAGATATCAGACATTTTGTCATTTTGATTTGCGGACATTATGAGAATGTAACATTTCCTCGCAAATATATCCATTATCTTGTATACAAATTATCTTGTATACGGCTACTTCTACGCTAAAAATAGTTCTTATCAAAATGAAAGGTTATTAAATTCTCTGCATTTTGGTTTTTTGTTTATTTGTATATGGGTAATAGTTACGGAGATACAGCT
>NW_012078201.1:0-422 GCF_000956235.1 Wasmannia auropunctata
TGTTTATAAAGTAAAAAAAGTAGATCTCTTTTTTAATTAATAAAACATATTTTAACGAAATAATAAGAATATTTTTCAGCGTTAATATATTATTATTTTGATATGTTTTAGGCGATAGTACAGACATCTACACAAGTGAATAAAATGTGAAGAAATACAGTTTGTTTGGCAAAGAGATTTTGAATTTTGTTTTCTTTAGCAGAAATTGTATATTTGTATATACAAGTAAAAGTTATAGACTATATAGATTAGAAGGCTAAATGAATAGCGAAATTTTTCAGCTTGCAAATTCAAGCGGAATTATTTTAAAAAAAGTTGGAAAGAAAAAATTCAAATGAAACGAAAGTAATGCAAGATTTGATGCGCGTGATATTGAATTAATATATTAAACCATGTAAATCTTATTAACAAAGAAGGAACAT
>NW_012078202.1:0-1088 GCF_000956235.1 Wasmannia auropunctata
GTCAAAGAACTAAGTGTTTAGTGTTGTCTAAGTCTTTGCCATCGAGGAACTAAGTGTTTGGGTGTCGTCCAGGTCTTCGCCGTCGAGGAAGTAAATGTCTACGGGATTGCCGTCGAGAAACTAAATGTCTAGGAGTCGTCTAAGCCTTCGCTGTCGAGGAAGTGAGTGTCTACGTGTTCGCCGTTGAGGAACTAAGTGTCTACGTGTCATCTAGGTTTTCGCCATCGAAGAAGTGAATGTCTACGTGGTCTTCATTGAGGAAGTGAGTGTCTACGTGTTTGTCGTCGAAGAACTAAGTGTCTAGGTATCATTTAGGTCTTTGCCGTCGAAGAAGTGAATGTCTACGTGGTCGACGTCGAGGAACTAAGTATCTATGTATCATCTAGGTCTTCGCCATCGAAAAAGTGAATATCTACGTGATCGCCGTCGATTAAGTGAAGGTTTACGTGTTTGCCATCGAGAAACTAAGAGTCTAGATATCATCTAGGTCTTCGTCGTCAAGGAAGTGCATGTCTATGTGGTTGCCATCGAGGAATTAAATTTTTACGTGTCATCTAAGTCTTCGTCATCGAGGAAATGAATGTCTACGTGGTTGCCGTCGAAGAAATGAGTATCTACGTGTTTGCCGTCGAGGAATTAAGTGTCTAGGTGTTGTCTAGGTCTTTATTGTCGAAGAAGTGAATGTCTACATGGTTGACGTCGAGAAAGTGAATGTTTACGTAGTCGCCGTCGAGAAATTAAGTATCTAGGTGTCGTCTCGCTTTTCTCGCGACTTTCTCGTCTCTTTTACAATTCTCTCATCTCTCTTATGGCTTTTTATCTTTCTCATGGTTTTTTCACCTTTCTCAAGGCCTTAGCACAGACTTTTGCATGACGCATAACGCATAACACATAGCGCATAGCATAACGCGCGCCATCGCACAAGCTATTCTGCAGTTACTGTTGTGTTCTGCGTAAATTCAAATCATGGAACTTCACCAGTCGACATCCGATAGACTTGCCAGGTACATATTTGCATATAATGCGTATGTATAATTGTTTGATTTGATGTTCCCAAAACTTGAGTGCTAGATTAACTGTTATTATAG
>NW_012078203.1:0-1106 GCF_000956235.1 Wasmannia auropunctata
GAAGCAGGACGTGACGACAAAATCTATGACGTCATATGCATGCGAAAGCACTCTGAAAGTTTACTGCGACGTATATCGGAACAGCATTTGCAGTGCTGCCAGTACTGCAAGTGAATATCGGAACGCACCCTTTGTTTAATATTTGATAAACAACAAGAATGAAATGATTTTGTGAGCGCTGTAAGCAGCTGTTAAGCGCCAAACGGAACGCAGCCAATATCGGAACGCACCCTTAGGCGAGAGGAGTGAAGCCGAAATGTGGGGGGAGACTCTGCCTGGTTTTTATTGGCTATGGCTATGCGCATGCTCAGTACCGCTTAACCTTCAAATGATTGACAGATTTCGCAAGTCATATATTATATATTAATTCGAATTGAAAATAAAGGCCGAGACACAGATTTTTGCATAACGCTGCATAACGCACAAGACATAAGGTATAAGAAAATCAATCAATCAGAGTATGAAATGAAAGACTCTGATTGGTTGATTCTCTTATGCTTTACGTCTTATGCGTTATGCAGCGTTATGCAAAAGTCTGTGTCTCGGCCTTAACTTGGTATTTGCATGCAAAAAGTTAATGTATTTATATAAGTAATTATTTTCAATATAATACACTTCTCAACAAAATTAAAGAATCACTTACTCTACCCTCCAAAAATAGGAAAAATTCAAGAGAGTGTAATTTCGTCAAAAATAATCGTATCGAGATGTTCAAAAAAGCATTTTTACAGCTTGAAATCTTCACTTTCCAAATCGGTACTTTAGAAAACGATCCTACTGATCTTTCATGGAATTACCGATAGAAAAGAAGACCCGACAAATCTCAAAATTTTTTACGAACTTTGAAAACAAGTACCATGGCGCGAATTAAAACTCGCATGCAAATACAGTTTACAGCTTTTAAAAGAGTGAATCTTTACCTTTAATTTGCTTTTTTGTTGAGCGTTGTACGATTTTTTTTCATCGAGTTATTCCATAAATGGTCCTTTTTGCTTCAATGTTGAATAACTCGGTGAAAAATCGTACAACTCAACAAAAAAGCAAATTAAAGGTAAAGATTCACTCTTTTGAAAGCAGTAAACTGCATTTGTGCTGTCTCTTATACA
>NW_012078204.1:0-508 GCF_000956235.1 Wasmannia auropunctata
GTATAAGAGACAGGATTATTATTTATTATAAGAAATATTGAGTTTCACATTAAACAGATGATTTATATTATATTTTTTATAGCATCCTACATTCATGTGTGCGGCCGCAAAAATCCTAATTTTAACGAATGCCTTTTGGACAGTATCAACATTGCAAAGGGTAAGGTCTGTACAGGGATGCCGGAATTTGACATTCCTCCGAGCGAGCCACTAACTTTTGACAAAATAGTTATGTATAACACAAACAACCTTAAATTAAATGTCGAAGATGTAAAAATGAGAGGATTTTGCAATTTCGAAGTAAAGTCTATTAACACATCCTCTAATAGGCTTCACTTCGAAATTGATGTTGTGGTAAAACGTATTCAAGTGGACTGCAAGTATGACTTCGACATACGTATATTGGTGCCACTTGCTAATAAGGGACTTATTCATACTATTTCAGGTACATAAAACAGTTTATCTTACATTAAACCAAGACGAAAGTTTAGAATTATTTACTTAAATA
>NW_012078205.1:0-349 GCF_000956235.1 Wasmannia auropunctata
TTGACCAATCACAGTCGAATGTAAGAAGAACATTCGATTGTGACTGGTCAGGTTTTAATGATTTGCGGCTTACATACAACCCGACATACGACGTGTTGCAAAACGGGCCTCTGCAGAGTACGATGAGCGTCCTTACGATCAATTGATAAATATTCTCCTTTGCCGACACCCCGTGGCTGGCAGAGTTTCCTGTTGGGAAAGCAAACAGAGTGTCTCGAGGGAAATATACAATATAGCGAGCAAAAAATTTTCTGCGAATACACGTCTCACGTTCTGAATTGTGTTCGAGCATCTACTGTTTAAAACTGGATACATCAGAACTATTTTATTATTATTACCACTGGTGCTA
>NW_012078206.1:0-463 GCF_000956235.1 Wasmannia auropunctata
CGTTCTGTGACCACAAATCTACCATGTATCCAGATAAACATGCTGTAGCACCGAAACCAATTGCACCCCACAGTCGTTGTTTACCATATTTCAACTGTTTACCTTGACCTTGAAAAGACAAACGTTATTAAAAATAATATTTCTCCTTTATACATCTAATATTTTTATATAATGTTATTAATTCCAAAAATTCGAATGATTAAATTTTTGTAATTAACTCTCAAATTTATGCTTATAAAATCATACATGCCTAATATAGTACAACAAAATGCATCGCTTATGCTTAAGAAAGAGTACAATGCAGTTTCACCAAGATAATATAAGACAACAAAACTCCAAAAGATGTAAGATGTATATAAGCATTGATCATCTTTAAAACTATCACAGAAAACGTTACAATTGGTCGCTAAATTTCCTTGACATAATGATGTCTCATTGATATTTAATAAGCAAGATCGGAAGA
>NW_012078207.1:0-641 GCF_000956235.1 Wasmannia auropunctata
AGGTCACTGTTGCAGTCTAATATTGCAACATAATTATTAAGGACGCTGATACAGACCTCCGGCGATCTCAATACGTGCGTCCTCCAAAAACTGCGGCCGTTGCAATTAAGCAATAATTGCAACTGCTAAGCAGTGCAGTGACTCACTTGAGACGGGATAAAACCCGCCGTCCAGCGGACCACTGCGGAGTTCAACTTTAGTTATTAACGTATAACATTACGCTGTCGAACGCGCATTACGCGAGTGATTAAGTTGTAAGTTAGCACGTAAAATAAAGTGTAATGGAGATAATATAAGAGAAGGAGAAAGAGAGGAGAATGAAAGTAGGGATGAGGTAGAAGAGGTGGGAGACAGGCCCACTAAGAGAAATACGGAAAACGAATGAGAAATTAGTCGGAGCTCGAGCCACGTTTCCAAAACTTATCGACTTGGAGACGAATATCACGAATGCCGGAGCAGCCAAGAAATTGGAGTATTAATGGCGACAATTACCATGTGAGGGAGACGAGTTCCTTAACCCCTAAACGATATTGATGGTGACGATCACAATATTGAAAGATGACTAGATAATTGGCTGTGTCACTGTATCCAGTAGACGGAGAACTCAGAGGTTGCACACGGCACGGAACGTGGCTCACACC
>NW_012078208.1:0-319 GCF_000956235.1 Wasmannia auropunctata
TTAGCTAAAGACAGATCTGTGAAAATAATTTTATTGGACAATCAAAATAATTGTATAGGACACTCAAATATAATAATGCTGCAAAAAGTTTTGACATTCGAACAAGCAGCTTAAGCTATTACAATTATTATTCCTACACAAATATTGTAAATATTCAATAAAATTATTTTCAAAATCTATATCTAAATCTTTAAATACTTTAGCAAAACTGTTCTTTCCGTGTGCCCTTCTTCAATAGAACTACTCCGTCACTCATCTCGTCGACCACAAGTGCGAAACGAATTGCTAGCGAAATATTTAAATTACAATTAAAATTACA
>NW_012078209.1:0-1290 GCF_000956235.1 Wasmannia auropunctata
CAATCATCGGTAGCATGTACAAAATAAAGGCCTGGATCTGCAAGTACGTCTTAAGTTTGTAAAAAGATGATCAATCATAGTTGATCAATCATAGTGAAATGTGAAGAGAATAATCGACTATGATTGGTCAATTTCTTACGGCTTAAAACTTACTATTCTTATTGTATGTAGATCCGGATTTAAGCCTTGTGTCCACGATGCTAGAAATTACTTCAAAATCTCGGATGGCAAAAGAAATAACAAATTATATTCGAAAATTTTGTCCAATTAACCAATGCAAGTGGAGAATATTTCTGGATCTCAATTTCTAGCATCGTAAACACAAGATTAATACTATTATTAATGCAATATTAATTGTTTAGATCTTTGAAAGCCTTCTTAGTCATAAGCCTTACATGTCACCGTTGACAACAATTTCATCTACTGGATCTACAACATCAATGCTAGAAGAAAAATCAATATCTTCAAGTAGTAGCTGCAGTAGCTCTGTTTCTCAAATCAGTGGTGAAGTTTCTCGTAAGAGACTATATTATTCATTGTTAAAGCTGTATTACATATATTTTTATTTACAATAAAGAAATTATAAAAAAATTAAACGTTATTCTACAACGTATTGCATTACTTTTAAATGTGTAGAATAATCTGTAATTTTTTCATAATTTTTTTTATTATAAATGAATATATGCTATGTATTTTTAATTTTGATTAAGCAGTTACATATAAAAAATATTTTTACTTCCAGGTAAACGTAAAGCCAAGCGATGCAATGGAAACAATAATATTAAACCAGAAACTGTCTGAAGAAGCAAAAGATAGGAGACACAAAGAAAGAATGGAAATGGGAATGAAACTATTGGAAAAACTAAATAAATTGATATAAATGTAAGTAAATTGACCGACTTTCATGTTACAGAAATAATACAAAATTTTTAAAATTTGAATTGTATATAAGAACCGCTTAATTCCAAAGATGATGTTACAGATGATCTCTTTGATATCGACAATCTAATTGTCTGCCAAAATAATAAGGTATGTAAATAATTATTTATGTTTAGGTTTAAAAAATTTACGATATTAATTTAACTCGAAAATATATACAATAACGTTTTGTTTTCAGATTACAAAGAGCAGGAATAAGTGCAAGTTTTATTTAAAGAGTGCGAATAAGTGCAAGTTTTATCCCAACATTATAAACCTCCAGTATTCTTATTTATGTTAAATGTTTATTTAATTTTTTAAGGTCAAATCTCGATCTAGTCTAATACGGGCTTTAGAAGTAATAATTTTTAG
>NW_012078210.1:0-477 GCF_000956235.1 Wasmannia auropunctata
TTAAACAAAACCGTGGGGTCATTCAATTTAAACCCATAACAAATAAAATCCCTATTTTGAGCAAAGTCATGCGAAAAAAAATGTCATGTAATTGAGGTATCTTCCCGAGAACGTTGGTTTATGAAACCAATCAAATTCCAACCGATTGTTGTTCCTAATGATAGTAACATCCAAAAAGTTTTATTTGTCACCTCCTATCTCAAGAGTGAATTTTAATTTTAGATGTAAATTGTTGAAAATGTTAAAAATTTCATTTATGTGTTCTTTGTGGACTGCTATAGCTATCGTCAACGTATCTAAAGTAAAGAGGTACCTCAATTCCATATGTCAATAACACTTTCTCTTCCAAATCCCGCATTACTAAATCTGCAGCGGAAGGTGACACCGGGGATCCCATGGGTGTGCCAAATTTTTGTCTGTAAATCTTGTTATCGAATTTGAAATATGTGGAATCCAATATTAATTGCACCCCTTTAA
>NW_012078211.1:0-419 GCF_000956235.1 Wasmannia auropunctata
TCACAATCAGTTTCTTTACATGTATAATTTGTACAATAAGGATGTTGAGAGCGTACATGTTGAATCAGAAATTTATTACTTGTAAATGTTTCTTTACATAAAGTACAAGAAAACATAATGATATACTTGATTAAAATAATAATTATATCAACTCAAATTATATCATTCTATGTATAAAAAATTAAGATGATAGCATTAATTAATATTATATAAAAAATTAACTATTAAAACAAACTTAATCAATTTGAACGTAAATATTACACAAAAGAAATTTACACTAAAATTTACTTCATGAAAAATTTTTTTTCATAATTATTTATTTCTGATATAAGTATTTTTAGAGATTTATTATTAATTTTATCTGTTTTTAATTCAATCCCATAGAGACATCTCTGAATAAAAATCCAAATGTTATACGC
>NW_012078212.1:0-478 GCF_000956235.1 Wasmannia auropunctata
AGAGCTTAAAGGAATTAAGGAAAATATGGGTGATTAAGAAAAGTAGAGAAAAGCAAGTGGAGGAAGCACAAAGTCAGGGGAAATAAGAGAAGGTCGGGGGAGGAGCAGGAAGAAGATATATGGATTGGTTAAGTAGGGGGGAGAAGGAAAAGGAGAGGAGAAAGAGAGAAGAAGAGAGCTAAAAATAGCGTTCTGGAATGTGGTAGGATTAATTATTAAATAACAAAAACAAGGAGTTCTGGGTAATGATAAACAAATGAGATATGTTGATATTGCTAGAGATATATATGGAGGAAAACGGAAAGAAGAGAATAAAAAGAAAGGTGCCAAAGAGATACATGTGGAAGGTACAATGGACAAAGAAGAAGAATAGAAAGGGAAGGGCGATAGGGAGTATGTTGATGAGAATAAGAAAGGAGATGGTGTGGGAAAAGGAAGAGGGGCCAGAGATAGAAGGACTGTTATAGATCAGGAAAAT
>NW_012078213.1:0-753 GCF_000956235.1 Wasmannia auropunctata
CTTTCTCTTCCAAATCCCGCATTACTAAATCTGCAGCGGAAGGTGACACCGGGGATCCCATGGGTGTGCCAAATTTTTGTCTGTAAATCTTGTTGTCGAATTTGAAATATGTGGAATCCAATATTAATTGCACCCCTTTAATAAATTCTATTTTTGGGATGCTACATTTTATATATTATCACTCATCAAACTAATTCTGAGACAAATTGGTTCATAAAAAGTGTCACATCGCTCATCCTTTAAATAAAAAAAGAAAGAAGGAATCTAATCAATATACAGAATTCTATAAGTGGCCTTCTAAGAATCAAATGCGCTACAAGTGTCACAACTAGTTTGATTTTTGAAATACAAATTTAACAGTTGATATAAAGTTTAAAAAGACCTATAAAAATAATTTTTCTAAAACATCAATTTTTCAACAAAAGTTTTCTTCTAGCATGATGGAGAAAAAATACATATAAAGATAAAGTTACTATAAACATTATATAAATATAATTTTAAAAATATAAAAAGTATTGTGGACGGTAGTGGTAATGATAGATCAGGAGAAGGAGCGCAATGAAGGGTAATCCACAAACGACTCCGTATAGGTATAACAGCTTGGAATATATTGTTAGGATATACAGGGTGATTCAGAACAACCCCTCGTCCTTGAAAAGACGTATTCTTGACTCAATTCTAAGACGATTTTTCCTTTACAAAAATTTTGTCCGAAGCTTAGTTTTCAAATTATAACGAGAAATAGTTAGCAAA
>NW_012078214.1:0-360 GCF_000956235.1 Wasmannia auropunctata
TTAATATATAATAATATTTTTTACATATTTTTACTGATATAAATACACACACATTAGCTAATATAACAATATAAGTATTGAAATGTTTTATAAAATATATTTACAATCATTATAAAATATAAAATTTTTCTACAATACGTAATAACATTATATAATATTGTCAAATGTAAAAGTAAAAAGTATCAATGATTTGTATAAATAATATAGTAAAGATATACAATCCATTTTAATTGATAGAAACAAATAAATTATTATCTCCTATAAACTATTATCTATTTATTAATTATTCTGTATAAGTACAGACTGAATTTATAGTAAGTATTTGATAACTATTATTTAATCAAAATTAAGATAGGAAGA
>NW_012078215.1:0-310 GCF_000956235.1 Wasmannia auropunctata
CTAAGTAATCAATTAATTAATTAGCCTAAAGTGAGATAAATAATGAAGCGATACAGAAGTATTGGCTTTAGTATTGGAAATTTATAACGTTATTTCGTTTCTCCAGTGATCTCAATTATGCCGCTTGAATTTTTTGCTCTCTAGAAATATTACACTCGCAATATTACACTTTGATCTTATATACAGTAGGCAGCTGTAGGCAAGCAAGAACACGAATGACTCGTTTAGCGCTCTTTCCGTTCAGCTATTCTCTTCGCTGACATTTATCTTCTGCTTTATATCGAGATAGTAGTGTATCTCATAGCGATTA
>NW_012078216.1:0-383 GCF_000956235.1 Wasmannia auropunctata
TATATATCTGTATTGTGACACGTACGTTGATTCGCTTCGTAACGTTCGCTTGGTTTAAAAAATGTTTGTTGCCAACAATTGCGACTTCTGTGCGACACCGTTTTTCGGACTGATATAGAGAGTCGACTATTGTGTACAGATCGATAACGTTGACGGTGACAGCGAATAAAATTTTTATGAATAAAAATATATTTTACACAACTTAAATTTGTACTATCTTGTTGTACCTTTTTTTCGTTACCTCTTTTATAACTGTTTACAACAGGCGAGACTGTATACTCGCAACATTAAAAAAAACGAACCATTCAAACAATAATTACCGTTAGAAAAAAACCAAAGTATAAGGCAGAGCGTATACCGTCGTAAAATATACCTTGGTTCGA
>NW_012078217.1:0-753 GCF_000956235.1 Wasmannia auropunctata
TGCTCTTCCGATCTTTGATGAAGTCACGGGACAAGAAAATTCTTCAACCATAAACGTTAAAATGTATTTTAAAGTATCTGGACTAAAAGACAAAATTGGAGTTTGTTTATTGTGTAAGAAAAAAAATATAGAAAAATAATCAAAATGAAAAGTGCAAATACGACGGGTTTAGAAAGATATCACAAAAATATTTATAATAGCATATTCTCAAAGAACGAAGCAGCACCTGATCAAAAAATATTGACAGATATGTTTACAAAAGTAAGTGCTGTAATATTTTATATAATATAAATTGTCGGTTAAGTTAGTTTATTTTTTAAATTCCTTTTTTATAATTTTTTAATAATATTGTTACTATTTAACGAATTATGTAGCAAATTAGATATGCATAATTATGAATAAGTAATAAATACTTTGGAATATAGATTTTCTTAATATTATACTATTAAAACGTATTGTCATGCATTTTCAGCAATTTCAATTTTTTGTATCATATAATAATTAAACATATCAAAAATGAGTGATAGTGATCAAAAGAGGATTAACGTCAAGTGCATTTTCTTTACGCAGTATCACCTTATGTATATTTGTAGTTTCAAAGTATTATTGCACTGATTTTTTATTATTCAAAAATTTTTTTATAAATCAGATTTTAGGATGGTAATTTTAAAAATAATATTTACAAAAATATGTTATCATTATTATAAACAATTTTATTGCAATTGTAGAAAAATCCTTTGGAAGATGCAACAA
>NW_012078218.1:0-908 GCF_000956235.1 Wasmannia auropunctata
TTTTAGAATTTTGTAGAATTATGTAGAATTATGTAGAATTTGTCCGTCTGAGAATGCAATAAAAAACTACAAAAATTGACAAAAGTGTTCCAATTCTAGCATTTTTATGTAGATTTTTGTAGTATTTTTTAAAATCGTGTAAAATTTCATAGATTTTCTCAGTTATTTTCTGTAGTTTTTTATAGAATATTTTAATTTTTTTTTAAATTTGTAGAAATTTTTCCGCCAGGGGTTCACTTGGATACTTGGTGTAAATGCCCACTGCTCATTTTGACACAAAGATATATTTGTTTAGAGTAAGCGTTTAAGAAAACATATTATTTGTTTAAATATATAATAAAATAGAAAAAATAAAGAAAATACCGAAAAAATTAGACAGACCCTTACACAAGGTAGAAAGTATATTAAATTAAATATCTATTAAATCTTCGCCTTACTAAATAGATGAGTCTACAATATACTAAAAATAACAGATACCGAAAAGATTAGACTCCTACACAAGGTAGAAAGTCCTATTTAAAAAAATGCATGACATCGATAGCTCTCATCTCTCGAAAATATTGTTGTCGCTTTTCCGCGATGCTGATTGGTTGTCTCGCTGCGCTAACTTTGTGTAAGCGGCTGTGTTATTGCATTTTGACAGTTGTGTATATTGAGGTTGATGTTATTGTAAATTATAATAAGAAGTGTTAAATAGCGCGCGTCTGTAATGCTAGTATATTAAATTGAATATTTTTTAAATCTTCGCCTTACCAAAGTAGGAGCATTAAAGCGTGTGTTTTCTATAATACTGTTTCTATAATAGATATTAGCTATATGATAGGCAACCTACACCCCTCCCCGCCTGCGGCCATGTTCCCTGCTAGAGGGGCTTCGCCCCTCCCCTAACCTCCTCCATTGGTATTATT
>NW_012078219.1:0-735 GCF_000956235.1 Wasmannia auropunctata
AATTCTGAACAAAAGTTTCCGATAAATATGGGTTGAAAAATGCTTCCTTAAAAAATTAGCGCTCAAAAATTTTTAAAATTACGGTCATTTTGAGACGTGCTTTATAGGAATTAACAGCGCTTTTAAGATATTAACACTGCATGTTAAAATATTGCTGATTGATAAGACTGCGATATATATGCAATATTATTTTAAACGTGGTCTACGCAAACAATGTCTATTAATGCAATATTGTACCAACGTATATTATTGTAGACTTGATATAGATATTAGGCATTAAATTATATCATTGCGTATAATATTAATGTAGTGTATAAATATATTTAGAGGCCGCTTAATTGTGCATAAGTATGTAAATGTGCAATACTTACCGAGCAATGTGTTTATTAACTCCTATAAAGAGCTTGTCCTTATCGCATGTACATACAAAATTTAAACCTTCCCCTTTTATTACGACTATATTTATAAAATATTTATTGCATTAATTTCCATGAAAATAATCGATATAATTCAGAATAATTGGTTTTCTAATGAAGTTATTTATGAGTTATTTATGAGACGTCGAAAACCTTCTATTATCTAATATCATTTATGTACGTATATGATGCATTATGCTTCATTATGCGATGTCTATAGGGCTAGTTATTTGCTAACATTAATTGTGTTCGAGTTCACGTGCAATATGTGAAATAATTTTGTCTTATCATGAGTGTAACACGCTATACGCTATTAAAT
>NW_012078220.1:0-697 GCF_000956235.1 Wasmannia auropunctata
TCTTCCGATCTATTATATATAAATAATTAATTGATTTTTTAGTTTGTTACTTTCATTTTATGTATATTAAAGTTTGTACTTAAATAATATTAAGAAATAGTACCTATTGCGCATTTAAAAAGCTTCAAAATAAGCATATTAATTGTCATTATATGCTTAAACCGGCAGTAATTGGGACAGTTACCCTATAGGAATATACCTATGGGAATTCGCGGCAGGGTGCAAACCGGCAACGAGGCTTTTTTCCCCGCACCGCTCCACGAGTACGCTGCATCGATCATCGTTTAGATTCGTATTCGTTCCACGATAGTTCTAACGAGAGTTCCGTCGCTTGCGGACCGCGTGACCGAAGCAATACGCATCTAAAAAATCTGTTGCTCGCGGATTTTAAGGCTTTAAAGGCCAAATATCTCTGTCGCTAGCAGAGCAAGTGAAGTCGCTCACTTCAAGATCGTCGCGCCGCGCCCGTTGCTCAAGTCGCTCGCTTGCGCAAAGGTCTCGCGGCCGAAAGGCTAAACTGTAAATAGTGTACATAAAAGAAAATAAATTTGTGATTTGTGCTTTACGTTCTCTTTCTTTTGGCATTTCTGAACAAAGTCATTTATAGAGGTAATAGTAATATACATATCACTGAAGTAAAGTTAGTTAACATTAAAGTACAAAGAAGGATACCATTTAAGTTTTATCTTTTAAAAAA
>NW_012078221.1:0-494 GCF_000956235.1 Wasmannia auropunctata
CGTGTGCTCTTCCAATATATGTATGTTGTAAAAGTATTAAAAGTATTCGGTAAACTTTATGATCAATAAAAATAAATATATATAAACAATTATTTGTCAATTTAATATATGGAATTACTAATGCCATTGCATATGTTTGCGAGATGATTATACTCATCTCCGATATTCTACTTATAGAAACATCGATGCTATTTGTGTTATAATGCAAAGACGTTACTGAAAATTTGGTGCTAAACGATTAAATACACGGAAAAAAAATTGCTGTTGCCACAACCTAATAATTGTGATAATTTTCGCCCATCAATTTAGAAGAGTTATAGGAACTAAAATACTTTGGAAGTGATTTATATAGTTAACTGAACTCTCAGCCTCAATGTTGTGACGTGCAACTATATCATATATATCTCTCAATCATACTATTTGTTGTACAGACCATACTAGAGAGATAACAATAATGCTTCGGTTGAGGCAACCACATATATGAAGATATTCTA
>NW_012078222.1:0-1555 GCF_000956235.1 Wasmannia auropunctata
TATAAGGGATGGTTTCATCCCTTTAAACCGTTTTTGGGCCGCAACTGCTAATTTCTAAATTCATCTATATAGATAACCTACATGTATAAAAAGTTTCGTTAAGATCAGAATTTGGCACTTCGCGTGGTTCCCTTGTGAGTAGAATTTTTCTAAAAAATAAAAAATTTTGACCTTGAGTTTCAAAGTCAAAACGAATTTTGCGAGACCATGTTTGGAGGTGATCTTTGCCAAACATGAGCTGAAGAATCATTTGCCCAAGCGATGACACATAATTTTTATACACTCTGTACAAAGAAGAATATCATTTAAGTTTTATCTTTTAAAAAAATTATATTTAATTTGGATACAAGTTTTTTTTCAAGGAGCGCGGTTACACTTGACACCATTTTTTTATTTTTTTTTTTAAAGTCAATTTTGTAACGGTATCACGCATTTTGTAGTGTTATAACATACCTCGGATTAATGCCTGTTTGAGGATATTTTACTCAAGGAGAATTGCTCCGTCGCATATTATCCTATTGTCGTGTTTTTTTTTTACTGGGTTCGTAACAGAAATTGTGTAACGGAAAGATATATTATAGATAAAGGAGGCAATGTAGATGGATCTGGCCTTTCATCTGTCTACTAAAACAGTTATAATTATAGTGCAACACATAAAAATAATATAAAAAATGATTCTTTTGGATAATAATACTTTATCTGTATGATTATGGATTCGTCTAATAGATGGTTTATATCTGTTATGAGCCCAATAAAAAAATCATAAGAATAGGATATGCAACAGGGAAATTCTCCTTGAGTGAATTATGAATGATATACTTCGGATTAATACCTGTTCACAGAGGATCTTTTACTCAAAAAGAATTGCTCCGTTGCATGTTATCCTGTTTTCGTAATTTTTTTTACAAAGCTCATGACAAAGATTATGTAACCTCTATCACATGAAAAGAAAATATAAGAAAATATAAGAAAAGAGACAATGTACATGGATCTGGCCTTTTATCTTTCTATTAAGATAAATAATCAGTTATAACTATTGTGGGATCCCGGGAAGGAACGAACACAGAAGTCAAGATTAAATGCTTTATTCTTTAAGAAAATCTCCCCGGTCTCTTCCGCGTGCCACGTATGTACTACAACCGACTGACTCTTTGTCTTTTCTCCCTGCTACCCATTAGTCTCTGTCGCTCTCTCTTTCCTTGTCTTCGAGGTGGCGCCGCCGTCCTTGATCCCACACTATTATGTAATATATAAATGTCTACTAAAATAAATGATTAGTTTTAAAAATATAAATAAATATATACACTCGACAGCAAAATTAAAGCATCACCCATTCTGATCATTAAAAATAGGCAAATTTTAAGAGAGTGTAACTTCGTCAAAAATGATCGTATCGGAATGATCAAAAAAGCATTTTAAAGCATAAAGTCTCTACTTTCGACATCCATAATTTATTAAATTACTTACTGATTCTTTACGAAGCTGCACGGATGCAAATGGAGATGCATCAAATCTAAAAATTTTTTACCAAGTTTGCGAAGTTCCAAAAAGTAAA
>NW_012078222.1:3725-4236 GCF_000956235.1 Wasmannia auropunctata
TGTGTATAAGAGACAGCTTCAATAGCTTACCGTTCAAATTCTATTTATCGGATCGCGTTTTGGTAAAGAACTTTTCGTCTTTTCTTAGAATTTCACGGAGAATACGCTGGTTTTTGGCGGTACGCCAGTTCTGGGATACCCTGTATATATATGTACATATTCAGAATAACCCCGGTGTCCCTGAAAAGACGTATTCTTGACTCAATTCTAAGACGATTTTTCCTTTACAAAAATTTGGTCCGAAGCTTAGTTTTCAAATTATAATGAGAAATAGTTAGCAAATTACGGGCCGCGTACGGATGGTAGGCAGGAGCGGCGCAACTTACTGTCCGCCGGCAGGCGGTACGCGGGACCGTCGCGACGATCAGCTGACTACACGCGCGCATAAACATGCGTTTACATTTTCTCTCTCTCTATGTTTTTTACACACGCACGCACGCAGGCACGCACGCACGCACGCACGCACGCACGCACGCACGCACGCACGCAACGCACGCACGCAACGGCAACG
>NW_012078223.1:0-745 GCF_000956235.1 Wasmannia auropunctata
TAGATATGACCATCGTGCCTCCGCTCAACTTGATGGTTGGGGTAAAGAGACACGGCTCGGTCTCACGACCCGTATGCACGCGCGCGCATACTTGGCGTGAGACACTACCGTGTCTCTTGATATTTCCATAAGAAAAGCTCGTTCCCTACGATATTGCCCGAATGCGCGCCCGCGCACGCGAGGATTTATCTTTCGTCCCAACGAAAACATTTATTCTGCATTACGTAAAAGTACCTTTGCGTTGTAATTTCTGCCGTGACGACTTGCGCGCGTCTTGTAATACTTGTTTCCGCTCAGCGAAAACCCTCTTCGCGTCATTCATCCTCCCTGCCATGTCGTTTTTAAAATTCAGTAAATTTGCGCCGCGATATCGAAATTTCGAACAACTCAAGTTTGTGACGTTAATTACATCATTAGATATATCGACAACTGGGTTGGAAAGGTTACTTTAAAAATAATTCGTTATGTTATCGGTCTTTTTTTTCTGAAAAATTACTCGTTATTGATTAACATTCGGTCGTAAAAAAAATAACTTGTTACTTAAAAACTAATGAATCGTTGAAATATCTGTTACTTTTTCATCGAAATCTTTTGATGATCTTTTTTCACAGCAGCATCAAACTGCCTATTTCGCTAATTGGCCAGTTCTACATGAGATCCATAGTGTGATTGTGATTAATCCCAAAATATGGTCAAACATATAACACTACCTTTGTTCTAGAACTTTCTAAAACTCGCTTAGGCA
>NW_012078224.1:0-323 GCF_000956235.1 Wasmannia auropunctata
AGATAATAAAAAAAATAAATAAATAAAGATAAGAAGAAATGTGAAATTCAAAGCGGTACATTCTTAATAGTTTAAAAATAGAATTGAACTTTTATGTGAGAATTGTATCTTTACCAAAGATGTTACATATTATTTTGAACGTCATTTATTAGCAAACAAATGCGTACGCAAAATTTTATGAATATAATATCCCGATGATTAATGCGTGAATATTCCTGCTAATACAAATCAGTTAGATTTGATAGAAAGAAAGGAATAACTTGGATAAAAAAATGTAATGTAATAAAAAAAAAAGGAAATAGATTATAGAAGAAAGGAACAAA
>NW_012078225.1:0-445 GCF_000956235.1 Wasmannia auropunctata
TCTTATGCACGGATAGCAATTGAACGAGCGTTCGGATTACTTAAAGGAAGACTTCGGAGTTTGCTCACTGTCCTTGACATGGGACGTACAGACTGTATACCAGATTTTATCATAGCCTGTTGTGTTTTACACAATATTTGTTTGCTAAAAAATAATGACCTTACAATAGTCGAAGAAAATCTCATACAAGATAATAATAATAATATAGAACCATTGATGAATCAAGGTAGAAACTGCAAAAACGCAGGTCAAATAAAAGGAAATGGTATTTGTGATTATTTAGAAATGTGAATGTAAGAAATTACAAGCTACATGTGTAATGAACAGCTATATATATACGTACATGATCCATGCTTTATCTTATGCTGATTTTACAGTCGATTCATTGAAGCGTGAATTTGAGTGTCATAAAATAATTGTCGGGAAAATATAAAATTTTATAAAG
>NW_012078226.1:0-353 GCF_000956235.1 Wasmannia auropunctata
AGACATAACAATTTAAAATCCGACACGGTCCGTTTGAAGTGCGATAATTATTTCCCATACACGCGTCCTGAGTTTATACTACTAGTAACTATACTCGTTTTCACGACAGCGCTAGGAATTCAATCAAAAAGCAACAAATTGTAGAAAGAAGAAATTTGCAATTTTTCGTTTAAAAAAAAATTGCAAAACATATATTATATGATTAAACATTATTAAATCAACACATATGATTAACATGTAATTCAACTAAAAGGTATAAAAAACCAATACGTTGGTGTTTTTAAAGTTGTCAAAAATTGAAGCTGTAAAGCATTACAGGACGTGAGTATAATTACGAAAGATCGGAAGAGCAC
>NW_012078227.1:0-683 GCF_000956235.1 Wasmannia auropunctata
TCTGTCTTTTTTCAATAACAATCAAAACAAAATAATGCTTGTGTCGATTTGTGTCGCTAAATAGGAGATACCCAATATTGCATAACGCAAACATGTATATAAAAAAGCAAAATATTTGATAAAATTCGGATTTTTTTTAATTTTAAAATATCAAAGTAAGTTATTTATTACATTAAAAATAAACTAAAAATTGTATTATATATTATATTATAATACGTTTAAACATTTTTAAACATTTTTACAACTCTTTTAAAAAAAAGCATGACATCGATACTTGCACATTTCGAAATGTATTGTTGTCGCTTTTCCGCGAAGTTAAATGTGTATGAAAATACTGAACAATTAAGAGCAACGTAAAGCTGGAACTATATATGTATTTTGAAAAAGAGAAAAAGAGAGTAACTTTTTCTTATATTCACTGTATATTTTGAAAGATAGAGTAACTTTTTTTATATTCATTTCATATACATAGTATTTCGTACAACAAGTATAACCATATATTTGTTTTCACTTTCTTTAGAGAATAATCAAACGTGTGTATATCGATGTTGTAATGCTAGAATATAGAAAAATCAGAAAAAAATTAAATAAAGACTTTCATTGCCATATAATACATGTGATGGAAGCATTTCCGGAAAATTGGATTTTGGAAAAGACTAATAAATAGATCGGAAGAGCACACG
>NW_012078228.1:0-841 GCF_000956235.1 Wasmannia auropunctata
CATGAAGTTCGTCGCAATTATACGCGCCAAACGGAACAGGTAATGCAGGCGCTAAAGTGGACGCTACCCGCGAATGGCAAAGGCGTCCATAGCAATTAGGTGCAGCTAATTAAACATTGATAACACGCTCTCTGTTTTGTTTAACTAGCAAAGAGATGATAATTTTTTATGAATCATTATAATTCTAGATTGTTTTTTTTCACAAGTCACTTCCTGAAAAGAAGCTTCCAGAATAATTTGGAATTACGACGGTATAAAAGAAACAGCGCGAAAGCAATGCTCGCTCTTTATCGAGTGCGATTCAGAGAAGGTGCCGTGTCGCTCTACGAATTAAATTCTCTAACGTGTCAAGAATTCAAATTGCTTAATTAAAAATCCGTCGCATGCGGATTTCAGTATAACGCTTTCTGCACAAAAAGTTTCCATCACTCGCAGAATTTTCGAACTGTGCTTCATACACATACTTTTCCGCGGCTTGAAGATCGGCGTATAAACGCATATCCGTCCACCTATTTAATAGCTCATTTTTTTAAATATATTATACATGTAATATTAAATATACAGGATTTCCGGTACTTAATGGTAAAGCGCTCGTGGGTAGATAGAATAGAACATACTGTATATATGTATATATATATGTAAAGGTTTATAAAATATCACACAAAGTATAAATTTTTTGTAGTAAAATATATATTAAGAATAAGTTTTATAATAAAAATGTGTTTAGTAAAACTTATCTGAAATAATCTTGAAGTCATCCAAGAGGAAAACAAAAATTTATATATATATATTATACATATATAAATTTGTTTATGTATATATTATGTATATATTATCTCGT
>NW_012078229.1:0-385 GCF_000956235.1 Wasmannia auropunctata
AGAGCCACAAGAAATTGTTCAACCAGAAGTATCCAAACCAGTATTTTTCGTGCAACCCGTACCAGTACCAGCACCAGTGCCAGCGCCAGCTCCTGCTCCAGTACAAGCGCCAGCACCTGCAGCTCCGATCATTAATATCGTATCGCCAGGTCCTGTGCCCGAATCTTGCGATAAACCAACTATTGTGCACACACCACCGCAATTTCACACGGTACACCTCATTCAACCGCCATCTCAACCAACACCGCCTGTGATCAACCAGGAGGCTAAACCGCACAAGGAAGAAACGAAATTGCCAAAAGTACCACTTCCCAGACCACAGGTAAAAAGACAATTAATTTAGATAAATAAAATAAATTAAAAATTAAGAAGATCGGAAGAGCAC
>NW_012078230.1:0-374 GCF_000956235.1 Wasmannia auropunctata
GTGCTCTTCCGATCTCACATGGAAACTTTCGATTTCGTATTTCACTAATTTTGCTTCATTGTTTGAATCTTGAGATTTCTTTTATTATTTAGTATTTATAATTCAATATTTGTCCATACGAAATTAAAGAACGATGTTATTGGAAGATAAGAAAAAATCTGAAAATAATGTTTGTTAGAGCACCATCAAAATAATTTTGTTCGAAAGTTAAATCCGTATTATGCGTCACCATAAACTAAAGATTTTCAGTATTGGCACAATGTATATCTAAACACAGCCTATGAGTCGATTGTTTTACATGAGGAACCATCACCTTCATATATATCTATCTAAAAATTATCCTAAAAAATTTTTTTCATTTTTATAATGGTTGC
>NW_012078231.1:0-876 GCF_000956235.1 Wasmannia auropunctata
AATTTATANATTTATACCTTGAAGGTGGATATTTTTTAT
Organism: Wasmannia auropunctata; assembly: GCF_000956235.1. Taxonomy (NCBI): domain Eukaryota; kingdom Metazoa; phylum Arthropoda; class Insecta; order Hymenoptera; family Formicidae; genus Wasmannia; species Wasmannia auropunctata. Next base: position 40 of record NW_012078231.1, read on the forward strand.
ATCTTCAATTTGCCTTATTCGTTGTTTCCATATTTCTGCAAGCTAGAATTACTCTAGCGCCTAAAAGCACACGTTATTTTTACAAAAGTATTAAGGTGGTTTTATCGAGCAAGTCCCAGTCAAAAGTTATTAGATGCCATATGACTAATAATTTAATAAAAACAAGCGTAATTCAATAAAAACATTTTGCATAGACTGTACATATGCGATTGTGTAACGTTTATGTGACAACGTGACACTATCGAGTTGGCATTGAGCGATAAAACCACCTTAAGAGAGTATATATATTTTATTAAGAATATATATACTGTATATATTTTGAGTATACATTACGAGTATATATTTTATTAAGAGTATATACAGTGGTCAACAAAATTAACGCATAGATAAATTTATATAAAAATTTCGCATTACTTTAGACAATCGTAACTCCGCGAAAAATGATCATATCGAAAATTTTTTTTTAATTTTCAAGGCCAGTGCTTAAAGATGCTTTTGATCGATTTTTAATCTACCTTTCCTCCCACCTGTCATTTTTTGAAAAGTAAAAACATGTTACGTTTCTAAAAAAATTATATAATTTGACGCACTCTATAGGACGGAATGAATTTTTTCGTAAATGTCATGGCAACCATCATAAAAATGAGACTTTTCTACAAATTTGAAAAAAATATATAAAAATGAAACTTTATACGTTATTTTTCCGCGGAGTTACGACATGTCAAGTTATCATTGCATTTTTGTTTAATTACTGCTGTTATTAGCATTATCTGTCTAATGCGCACCACAGGGAAGTTGTTGGTCAAATTTTGTGCACTGTGTGTGTGTGTGTGTGTG
>NW_012078232.1:0-1148 GCF_000956235.1 Wasmannia auropunctata
ACGTATTAAATAAAGAATAGAAAGACGTCTCAGTAAATTAATAAGTAGTTCGCCGACGTAAAAATGTGTGTGTGTGTGTGTGTGTGTGTGTGTGTGTGTGTGTGTGTGTGTGTGTGTGTGTGTGCATATCATATATTAAATTATTTTGTTTCTTCTGCCTCTTCGTCCAACTCCATGTGCTATCGCGCGCGAGAATCGCAATGAATGGGACGGAGATACCGCGGGAGGGAGAGAGAAAGAAAGTTACAACGGGGCCGCACCCGCTGCCACGATCGCTGCGGTGGTGAATCTCTTCTCGCGAACCCCACGCCTACTACACGCAGAGAAAGGATTAGCGAACGCAGCTAAAATATAGCCGTGGCAGCTAATGTGTATCTTTAAAAGGGACAGCTAATATCGTTATTGCCAAAGCTAAATTTATTAATTGTTGAAATTTAGTCACTACAGCTAAAAAAATTTGCTGCTAGAATCAAATGACGTTTAGCTAATTCTGTTGAGGAATATTTAGCAAAACTTTTAAATTATTCAGCAAAATTGTTCTTTTTGTGTGGCACTTTCTTAGTTACTCCTGTTAAAGTACGCTTTTATTTTACCTAATAAAATTGTATCTCACAACAAATATATTTTATCTTTAATAGCTAACTTTTAGCAATGACAGCAAAGTTTGAATTAGCTACTGATATTTAGCTGATAATGCTGAGTCATTTTTTTGCGTGCAGATGTAGTTATAGGCATATATGTGCACTTATGGCATTACCGCGGCATGGAGATGTGACAATGTTAATATGTAGTAGTAAGTATAACATGTACCTAAATGCTTTGTCTTCATGACATTACCGCAACATGGACATGTGACAATGTTACTATGTAGTGGTAAGTATAACATGTATCTAAATGCTTGCACATTGAGATGCTTGCACATTAAGATATACAGATGTAGAATTAATTATAACATGTGTTTAAATAATATTAAACAGATGACAAAGGCAGTTAAGAGTCCCACGCAGTTCTTGGTGCGTATATATTCTTGGTTTATTCCAATATTCCTTACATTAAATCCTTAGCGAACGTTTCGGCTTCCATCAAGCCATCTTCAGCGCAAATTAGTTATCATTATAGTTATAAGCTTTCATGCTCCACATCGGTGA
>NW_012078232.1:8214-8690 GCF_000956235.1 Wasmannia auropunctata
CAGAGAATGACCAAAAATGACCAATGAAATAACGTTAAAATGACGAGAAAAAAACGTACTAATGTCACGGACCGATGACGACATTTTAAGACGTTAAAAAAACGTGAATTTATAACTATTTTGGATCTTTTTATGACGTTTTAGTGACGTCTTAAAAACGTATAAAATTATAAAAATAGATTTAAAGTAACAAGGACTCCTTAAATTTAAATAATGTGTTTAAAAATGGGCTGTTAGGAGTCGGCGCGGTAAACGGTGCGCAAATACATATGTGAACGGCTTGTTTTAGTTAATAATATAATTCACTTAACTAATACATAACTTCTTACAAACGTTTCAGCTCCGTTTGAGCCATCTTCAGTGTAACACCATTCAAGTACTTCAGCGTGCATTCACCGTCGTTCGAAACTGAGGATATCCATCGTGGATGCCAGTTCTCATGATTAAAAGCTTCAAAAGCCGGTTGATTAGCCGGA
>NW_012078233.1:0-335 GCF_000956235.1 Wasmannia auropunctata
CCACATAAGATGCTTCGCAATTATTACAGAAGATTTTGTAAATAACGTTGTTACTTGTCATAATTGCATTCCTATTTTTGTGAGTCCTGACGAACATATCGGCCCTATTTAAGCATCTATATCCTATTAAAAAATCAGTCTTATCAATAACAGACGCAAAAGTCTCTGAAATATCTTTTATATATGGAATTACTAAAAACCTTCTATCATCACTCAACACCTCCCCTGTGTCATTTTGTTCTTCTGGTTCTTTACTCATGATGGATTTTAATTTGACGTCTATTAGTTTTTAACCTAATATTCGCCTTATCAAATTCAACGAGATCGGAAGAGCA
>NW_012078234.1:0-600 GCF_000956235.1 Wasmannia auropunctata
TATATATATATATATATATACATATATAGGAACAAATGCAACAGTGTAAAGATTAATGTAACAATAACTAGTGTAAAGATTAATTTAAGTTAATGTTTATATTAAGTATTTTTAAAAAGTTTTGGTTATTAATATTGTCAAAAGCCATACGTTTTATTTGAAAAATATATTAATTCTGTTTTTTTTTATTTATTCTTGTGTGATTTGCTTTTTATTTCTTTTGTAGTTAACATTATCAGTAATAAATATAAGCTTGTTATAAAATTTTTAAATTTTGAAAAGTGTGTCAAAGTGTTACAAATGTGAAATGTGATAGGTTTTACGAATATATACATATGAAATTTTCTATTGAATTTTTCTACTCTTTGGGAAAGAAACCGGAAAAATTGAAAACAATCGATTTTTTCCAGCCTTTAAAACTATAATACATTACTCTCGAAAAGTTTTCGGACAGTAGCAAAATTTTTATGTTTGAAGTTTTAAGCCGTTGAACTTACAATTAATACAGCACCGTGCTAAATCAAAGATTAGATGAGTTTATATCATTTTAAGAGATACTTTAAGATACTTTATATCGATTTTAAGTTTAATGCATCCCTA
>NW_012078235.1:0-326 GCF_000956235.1 Wasmannia auropunctata
GGGTATGCTTGCTGGTTTAATCGGAAATCTTCACAGTGCACCGTTGCGGATAATCTCATTGAAATAACGTTCTTGAATAAAGATGCTTGTTCGTCAAACTACGAGCAATTGAAATCGAAAGAGAATGATAATTATTATCGATATTAACCAAGTCTCGAGCTAATGTTATTAACTTTTTATTTGTAGTTTTATTAATAATTAATATTTTTAATTATACAGTAAATTAATTATTTTTTGCAGTTTTATTAATAATTAATACAGTAAATTAATTTTACCTATCACAAATTATACATATAATGTGATAGGTATAATAAATATCAAATTAA
>NW_012078236.1:0-792 GCF_000956235.1 Wasmannia auropunctata
TTATACTTCAAAGTAAATTCTGTAATCCTAAAATCCTATAAGATTTTAGTTAGTAAAAAGAAAATTAATCACCGATCATATGAGATTTTTGAATAATATTACATCTGTTTTATTAATTTAGAATAACACAAATATGTCCAATACGAAATAATTAACAAGATACTATGTTATTTAAAATCTTCATATTTTATACATATATCACGTTTGTAAATCTAAAATGCAAATAATTGATGTAATCAAGTATAATTATAAAAGGACGGTTAAAATACTGGACATCTTAGTTCTCAGATTCGAATCCTATTGTTTTCTATTTTGTTTTTATAATTGTCTTCTTTTAAATACGATCTAAATAATTGTTTTAAATAAGTATAATATATAAAGAGAAAGTTTTCGACTTGAAAACCTATATGATCATATTTTTCAGCCTTCCTTTGATTACCGAATACTGCAAAGCCGTGAAATTCAGACCCCTAACATGTTTTAGATCTTCATAAAAGAAATAATTTGATGACAAAATATCATTTTAATTATTTTGAAGTCAAGACTTTATATTTTAAAATATATCTAGAAAAATTGTCCTATGATCCTAAGAAATTGGTATATAGCTTTCTAAAAATTGATAAAATTTTCAGGTTATAAAAGTATAATTGTGAGTATATAAATATACATACATTGTTAACCAAAAATTGAAATAACACATATAATTAAAAAATATTACAATAAATCTAAAACAAAATTTTATTGAAAAAAGAAAAACTAATGCCCCACACACGCACGCACGCACGCACGCAC
>NW_012078237.1:0-393 GCF_000956235.1 Wasmannia auropunctata
ATATATTTAGCGAGAAAAAGTTTCAAATTAGAATTATTTAATTTTTGAGAAGATATTTTACAATTAGTATAATAGTTTTTGCTTTAAGTGGAAATGTTTCTGCAATTTTGAGGTTACTTTTACTTTTATTTAACAGAAATAAATGCATTTTTTAATAAATCAGTTTTTATGTATTATTTAGCCTGTAAAAATAGAAAGGATAAATATTAAAATAAATTGTTTGTGAAGTATTTTAGATTTTACATATATAATTGATGTAGTTAATTACATATAAAACGTGATACATTTTTTAAAGTATTTACTTTGAATAAACACTTCATATATATACATGATAACCTATATACATATGGTATTTAAATACAATGGATATATAATAAGATCTCTTTCTTGATG
>NW_012078238.1:0-616 GCF_000956235.1 Wasmannia auropunctata
AAAGGGCCAACGAACCAAAGCTTGGGTGTTGTATCGCTCCAATATGTATTTTTTTACTTCTTTTATTAATATTGGAATAAGTTGGAGCCTTGACTTTAAATTTTATTTTAATTTTAATTTATTATTTTATTATTTTATAGTACACTGTATAATCACATATACCAAAAACTAATTTTTTTGTAATATATCTATTAATATTAGATCAATTAACGAGCGTGTGCAATTAAATAATTTTGTAAATATTATATTCAATATTATAAAAAATTAACTATTTGTATTACAACAATTAGTGTCGTAAGATTGACATTAAATAAATAAAATTAAGTAATTAAATTATGCAGGAAGTTTTAATTAAGAGGATTTAGAGCTATGGATTTGTACAGGATTTGGGGATTTTAAAAAATTTTGTCGGCAACTTCTTTTAAATCTTAAAGTCGAAAATTTTCCGATAGCTGCCATTTAGAAGTACAAGTATAGGAGCTATGTTTCCATATAGATTAGAATTAGCTATAATGCTCTAAAATTTACATACCTCCTAAAATTAAAGTTTAAAGTATAAGCAAAATTTTGATTTTCACGGGATCTCGCTTTTCTTCCTCATAGTTGAGATCGGAAG
>NW_012078239.1:0-523 GCF_000956235.1 Wasmannia auropunctata
AAGAACTGGATGTAAACTACATAGCAACATCAGCAACATTCACTTTTCTGCATCGCGGCCCGCGGGTATACATATACAATTTGCTGTGCGTGTTCATGCTACATCCACCTTTCGAGATCTGCTGGGTCTTTATTCTCGAAAAATTGCGCATTCAAAAATCATGGCATGTCTCCTCTCTCAGATTACGAATATTTCCGACGAGTAATACTGCAGTCTTCGGTTGTCAATCGGTTGTAAATTCATTGCATCGGACATTTTAATGTTTTTGGAACGTTATACAGCTTATTTGTTCTCAGGATTTGTAAACTTAAAATTAACATGTGTCGATCGGATATATCTATTGCTTATTGTAGTTGCTATCCCTCACTTCACAGCTGTTTTCTTGCCGTTAAGGTGCAAATTCATGAGACGCTCGTTTTAGCGTTAAAGCCACGGCACACAGAAAAGCTTAATCAAAACTCAGTAAGACGTAAAGAAATCAACATGTTGAATTTTTGGTAATCACGTGTAGATCGGAAGAGCA
>NW_012078240.1:0-424 GCF_000956235.1 Wasmannia auropunctata
CCTTTTTTTTTTTAATTGACTTTCTGTACGCTTTTAACTTCTAATTTTGAATTTTTATTTCATGAGAGTTATACATATACGTTCATACACACAGATATGCTGATAATTTTGATAGTTTTCACGTACGAGATTTTGTATTACTGATGTGTTTAGTCATGTAGGATTATGCGCTACTTGCTATATGGAGCACCATCGTCATTTCTCCCGCGAAGAGACACCCCTTCCTCTTAAGCTCTTCATCGCGTTTGAAGTTATACGTACATACAATCGGGAATGCCAGTCGTTGGTGCAAAATTTTTGTTATAATCGTGCGACAATATTTGTATACGTTGCTCGTGTTATACGAGTGCTCCTCCATACACACATATTAGATCTCTTTTTTTTCTCTTTTCGATATGAGCTTTATTTTTTCCCCGTGAACGCG
>NW_012078241.1:0-1265 GCF_000956235.1 Wasmannia auropunctata
GATCACTTCCTTGGGATTAGATACTTTCATCATTGGTATTTACAGGCACCCTAATTATCCCGTCCCCTCTGACGCCTTCCATAAAATCTTTACTTTCGTCCCGCCTGAAGCCTCTGTCCTTGTCTTTGGGGACTTTAATGCTCACCATCCCCTTTGGGGATCCACACGATCCAACTCGGCAGGAAACGCGCTCGCTGATTCGGTTTTTACACATAATATGATCCTATTAAATCCCCCTTCCCCGACCTTTTTTCCCCCTCCCCCGAAAAACCCTACCACTATCGATTTGGCCTTTGCTTCTCCGTCCCTGACTTCCCTAACAAATTGTGTGTTAGAAAAGGATCTCCATGGTAGTGATCACCTTCCCATCTTGATCAACATTTCTCAAACTTTTGACAGAACTGAAACCTTTTCAAACAAACTTCGATTTTCCAAAGTGCAATGGAAAGAGGTAAAAAGACGCTTCACCCTTATCTCTGACAATCTGGTGACTGAAGTACTCAATACTCCCCCAGACGACCCCCTTAAGAGATACCAACTTTTTTTTACCTCCGTCATGGATGTACTAACTTCCGTCCGACCCCCCCCTAAGCAGAGACAAGGGAAATTTCCCTACTCCAGAGGCTCCAGCAAGGGTTGTCCCCCCGCTCCTTGGTGGGATACAAATTGTGACGAGGCTTTAAAAAAAAGAAAGGCCGCCTACCGGCTTTACCGTCAGGCGCCCACCATAGCTAATTACCAAGCCCTTAAAGACGAGGTTAACAACTCTAAATATGTATTTCATAAAGCCAAACAAGACGGCTGGAGGCAATATTGTGCTTCTTTAGGTCCTCTCACCCCCACCACGGAGATCTGGGGGATGCTTAAACGCTTCCGTAATAGGAGGCTCATTGCCCATCATTCATCCCCTTCTTCCTACAACTCGACGGAAACCGCTACTGCCATAACTGACTCCATGAACAAAATATGCCCTCCATCTTGTTCTCTCCCTCCATTTGACATTCCTGGAACTGACGAATATAACACCAACTGCCATCTTTGGATGGATGAGCCCTTTAAGGAGTCAGAATTCTTTGCAGCCCTAGATAAGGCTAAGCTTAAATCCAGCCCAGGACTTGACAAAATTGACTATTCCATCATTCGCGCTCTTCCCCGTGAATTACAGACGCTCCTACTAGACATCATCAACGGCTTATTTGCCCGAGGATTATTTCCGCCATCTTGGACACACTCCTTGGTGTATCTCATCCCCAAATCTCAAAATA
>NW_012078242.1:0-832 GCF_000956235.1 Wasmannia auropunctata
TTGAATTTAAATGAAACTCAGCGAAAAATGTAACTCCATATGTGCCTCATAATTCCCTAAAAAGATATGATCCTAAACCTCATCGTTTATGAATTATTGTATTTTGCATTTGAGTGATTTACAGAGGCACTTTTCGATAATTTTTTTAAACAATGTTCCTGGAATTGCCACTTCACCAAACTTTTGCAAACACTTGCCTAGAGTATTATCTATAATATATCAAGAGATGAAAGCGATGCAAGCGCACACTGTCAACCAGCGCGTTGAATGCACAAATGCGCTATTTTTCACACGCATCTGTAATGGTTGGAAATAGTTCAAGAGCATTTAAAGAGCTTGCAGATTCGAACTAACGATCGTTTCATGGTTAAAAATAGATAAGTAAATAAAAAAAAATAAGTTCAATAGATCGACTTATTAGGAAAGGAAAGGGGGAAAAATGGTGCAAAATGAATAGATCTCTAAGATTTTGTTCTGACCGTGAATGAAAAGAAATAGAACCAAAAAAAATTTTTTATTCTCGCAAAATAATATAAACTGTCGACATTTGCATTACCCAACCACTTCCACATGCTGGATCGGCTTTGCAACTTGTGTACACGTATGTATTTGCAAGAGAAGAGAATACAATCTGAATGAATTCGATAATATGAGATATCCCGAAATTCAATAACTGATTGGTATTGTTAGTGTCGAAACGGTGCGAGAACGATTGGGGATATATCGCATTAATTTTATAATGTCTTGAATATTACCGATCGTTAGTTCGAATCTGCAGGATCTTTAAATGGTCTTGAAACACTACAGATGCGTGTGAAAATAGCGCATTCGT
>NW_012078243.1:0-450 GCF_000956235.1 Wasmannia auropunctata
AAAGTTTTGACATTCTAGCAATCAGTTTGACGTTCTATACATAATTATTTTTTATCCAACAATTATTTTAGCCCAACAAAATTATTTTCAAATCTGTATTTGTAGCTAAATTTTTAAATATTTCGGCAAAATATTTAATCGTTTTTTCCGAGGTTTTTCCATGTATAAATGTTATGTCCGTGATTATATTGTGTCTATGGTTTTAACTAAATATAATTCATGAAATTGATCACAAATGTACGTTATTTTGTTACGAATTTCTTTTGAAAATTCGTGAACGAAGATGTCAGAGCAAAATTATATAGATATCTGTTTTTTTAAAGTTACGTTGATGATATCGTTGATATTGAAAGGCTATATATGTTTTTGAGTCGACTATCGTTTTTGAGTCAGTTGGCTGTAGATAATTGTTGTGTAGTATATTTGATCAATTTTGTCACTGTATGTCTA
>NW_012078244.1:0-396 GCF_000956235.1 Wasmannia auropunctata
TAAATTTAGCGCAACATCTTAAAATTTCATCGAGATAAGACGATTTTGAAGCAGTGCAGTTATTTGGAGCCATCAAAGTTCAATTTTGTCATCAAAGATCGTGAACATTAACGATTGCCGTTCATTAAGCGATAATTCTAAGTTGATTTTTATTTTCAATGTTGTGATTTCGCTGAAATGCTTGGAGTATTACATATTTCTTATTTTCCGATATTTTGAGGAGGACATTAAAAAAAATTAGGAAGTGATACTTCAGTATCACTGGAAGTGATTTTTATGCCATATTATTAAAAAAATTGAAACCTAACGATTGATGGCTTAATGTAAAATTATATACTTAAAATTCATTGAAAATCTTAGTAAAGACATAAAATGACTGCAAAGGTAAGAGATAAG
>NW_012078245.1:0-308 GCF_000956235.1 Wasmannia auropunctata
GCGTGCGTGCGTGCGTGTGTATGTGTGAAATAAGAAGTTAACGTAATACTTTATTGTTATGTTAATTTTGTACATTTTTATGTTTTAGACGCTTATATTTGGGGTAAAAAGAAAACCTTATTATTGATACATTTATATAAAGAAAATGAGAGTTTCTTTACTCGTGGGTAAATGAAGCTGCACGAATGTTGGAATTACATAGCAAAAGAAATGAAAAAAGAAGATTATCAGGAGACGCAGTAGCGTCTCCCGCCAACTATATTTTTTCGCTACATGACGGTCAGAAAATATTTTTGTACTTACAGAGA
>NW_012078246.1:0-448 GCF_000956235.1 Wasmannia auropunctata
AATATATAAAACATCAACAGATCTATCAAACAAGAACAAGATTTTTTATTCTTCAAAATGTAGGAATTAACAAAACGTTTTCTTAAAGTGTTCATAATACCTCATACTACCTTATTTATAATACATACTCTATAAAGGGAAATCTCTCTATTAAATATTTTCGATGTGCCTCGTCAAAATTCATGTTATTCGCCACCAGCCATATCAGTTCCTGCGTCATCGTCGTACCTAATCAATATAATATGTAAATTTAATTAATATTAGGGGGACCGGAAAGTAATGTCATTTTTTACATTAAATTCAGATAAATTTTTAACAAGTTTTTATTTTTAATCAATAATGTAATCACCCTCGTTATTAACAACCTTTTGCCATCTAGTGTGCAAATTTTCAATGCCGGATCGATAAAAATCAATTAGTTTTTGAGCAAAATATCTGGAGATGGGAA
>NW_012078247.1:0-1317 GCF_000956235.1 Wasmannia auropunctata
GTGTGCTCTTCCAATCTTCGAGAAACTACTTGACTAAGGTCTTCTACTTAAAATAATATGTAAAGGATTGGGTCATATGAAAAGACCAGAAGATTGATTATGTAACTTGACTATGTAATTCCATTTTAATTCTGCAGCACAGTAAGGGACATACATACATGACATACAAATTTATTTTGGAAATTGCACAGACTTTCAGATTAATCTTAAATATAGCATTGGACATAATTTTATTTTTGTATTATGTACATATACATATAACAATATGCAACACAAGTAAAACTGACGTATATTTATTATAAATTGCACTATAAACTACGTATATATATTAAATATTGTACAGAACTTTTTGTTAATGCTTTACAATTAATACAACAAAATAAAAATAAAATTTCGTTTATTCGTCCTCCTTTTGAAAAATCGACAACGGGCGTATATGTAGGAAATTTGACGGGGACTTTTATGAGGAAATCCATTTGCCAATTATGTCGCGAACCTTTGCTCTGGCTTTTTTCAAGTCGTCCGGGTCCGTGGGTGCATCGCTATACATATCGCGACAGTGCGAAGATCCTTTAAAATAATTACACACCATTACATTACCTTTTATTGTACATTTAAAAAAACGTAGAGTTCCGATATGTTTCTCTCTCCCAATACGTTGCATAATTACCGTTTATGAGAATAGCGGGTGAGAAAGCGTTTAAATCCTGGAGCACCGATAACGGATGCCATGGATCGATATCACCGTTCGTGAAAATGACGTTTTGTAAGTCCGGCAGTTGTCCTCCGTACATTATATTTGTCCTTTTCACCCGCGAATCCAATATATTTTTACTATAACTAAAATTGAGTTTATATGCGTAATCGTTTCTCAGAATTAAAAAAAATTTCATACTTTGTCAAATAATTTGGTGCGATAATAAGTGGTGTTATTTTTAAAATACTTACTAATCACCGTACAAATCAAGACACAGGTTGATGTAATAATCTAACGGGAATAGCGTTCCAAAGACTGATTTATCTGAGCTCGTCGTCTGATAGTAACCGTATTCCGCGCAGGTCTGATGAAACCACTGCCTCACTGTATAACAAAAATCATCTCTTGTTGCACAATATACGATGTGCCATTTAATTATTTAATTCATTAGCTGTCTCAACTCACTGATACTCGTGGCTGCCGGCGAATCCCACGAAATCTCTCGGTATTTCCTCACGAAATTATTATAATTTACGTCAACACACGTGTCCTGATTCGAGAAGACGTGCGCGAGTCTCTGCAGAGGACTGCCTAAATGTGCCGCTGTCATTTTATCGCAA
>NW_012078248.1:0-387 GCF_000956235.1 Wasmannia auropunctata
AAGAATACAGTTTCTTGCAATTTAATAATGCTTCTTACAGTATCCTAGATACGTTTATGTAACGAAGAAATATGTGCACATGGTTTGCAGGCTATTTATATAAAACGTAGTTTTCTACTTTGAAGATCAACTCTATAAAATTCAATATTATGACATAACTCTTCTAGAATATCACGCTTCACCGCTCCTGCTACAATAAGTATATATACATATATATGTAGTATGTACCTATTATATTTTCAGTACGCAACAAAGAGTGACATTTCTGCATTGTTAAACTATAAAAGACAAAGTTTTAGCTAAAAAGCTGAAAGAGTAACATACAACATAGTAACAAAATAAATTTTTTTCATTAAACTGTGTTATTGCTAATTACAACCGGCGCAT
>NW_012078249.1:0-314 GCF_000956235.1 Wasmannia auropunctata
CTCTCTCTCTCTCTCTTTTCTTTTAAGTATTTTTTTTCTCCGATGCGTTTCATCCGCTTCCTGCTGTTGCGCTAACGATAAAAATACCTTACGTGATAAATAAAACAATCACACACCGTAATCCTTTTGCTCGGTCGGTCGACGTTAATCGCCTATCGATTCTGCACGCACGAGGCGCAGATAGAGAGGTACGCGAAGGTAGGAAGGAAGGAAGGAAACGAGACATGGTTACCATCATTTCCGGAACGGATGCCAGAGGGGACCCGATAATTGTTGTTTCTGTTATGTTCTCGTATGCCGTCTTCTGCTTGAGA
>NW_012078250.1:0-316 GCF_000956235.1 Wasmannia auropunctata
ACGTGTGCTCTTCCGATCTGAAGAAGCTAATAAAGAAATTATTTCATTTTGAACTTGATGACTGCAATAGTGGACATGGGTTTCTTTAGATACAATGCGTCTCAAATGTTCATGAAGAGTCACATCATATTTTCCAAGTAATTCCACCAATCCCAAGAAATTTCCATTATTTGGTGTATATAATTTGTCAGAAGAGCCACGCAGTGCTAGATTATTTTTCGTAATATACAGAATAATATTACATAAACGATCTAAAACAGTCTGCCAGTGGTCGCGCTTCCGTCTGACAGCATTCTGTAAATTTTCATCTACGCAG
>NW_012078251.1:0-315 GCF_000956235.1 Wasmannia auropunctata
ACTGGAGTTCAGACGTGTGCTCTTCCGATCTCATGTCTATTAAAGAATATACACTAATGCGTTTCTTTCTCTGAAATATTTTCTATAACATAGATATTAATTCTTATTCTCCCGTTAAAAACACAATCTGTAAATAAAAGCAAGACATAATAATACAACATTTATTATTGCCAGCATGCATACGTGGTAGACTTACAACGCATCAGAACCGTGCGGGTAGAACCCGTAGCTCAATACACGCGGGTGGGTGTTCGTGTCGAGAATAAATACCTAGTTGTAAACGCGGGCGCGAAAGGTTTCTCCTAGGAGCCGAGC
>NW_012078252.1:0-559 GCF_000956235.1 Wasmannia auropunctata
AAAAAAATTTATTATTACTTACGTTGATCATAATAGCAAAAAGAGTATATTAATCAGTATCACATTTGGGGAATGCGATACTTTTCCAATCCTCACTATTTTAAAGTCCTTGTAAACTGGTCTCTTAATTGTGTCTCGTGCTTGCTCAAATTTATAGTGGTCGGCATGAGTTTCGATTTTCCGCAGTTTCGTTGAAGCATAGACTTTTATATACCCTATTAAAGTTTCGTATCGATGCCCCACTCTTCGTCGATTGCGTGATAGGAACGGCCCTCCGATCGCGCGTAACAATAAATTAATAGTATATTACGTCCCAAGGCCAGAAAGTTGGCGTATGTGATGATATGGATGTCCTGGCCCATGATATGATGATGATCCTGGCTCATATCATATGATATGATATGAGGCCGAGGCGAAGCCGAGGCTATCATATCGCATATGTCAGGGCATCCAACATTATGGCCATGGGTCGTATACTATTTTTCTTGATCCTCTTGCCGAAAGTACATTAAATAATATTAAAAAAAAAAGGTTATCGTTAGCTCATGTCCATATGCTT
>NW_012078253.1:0-1666 GCF_000956235.1 Wasmannia auropunctata
ACATTTTAATTTTATATATTAAAGCTATAACGATAAGATATCATTATTAAATTAAAAAATTAAAATATTCAATATATAATCAATTTTTTGTTGTATAAACTATACAAAAAAATAAAACAAACATCTCACTTACCGTCAAAATTTGAAGGATACTAAATACAACTGAAAAGTAGAAATTAATAAGTGCGCAAATAACACTGTGCCCTTATAACTAAAAAAGTAATCAACTGTTTTTGTACTTCTTGAAAAATTATAAATTTCTTATTTATTATCACTTATTATTATAAATGTTAATACACTTATTATTATAATTTTAATGTTAAAATCTTACAATTTTTAAAAAGTAAACTGACATTTTTTTATCTTCATAATAAAATTTTTACATATCTACATTTAAGTTTGTTAATCTTAAAATTTTTAAAATTTCAGAATTTTATTGTATGTTCTATATAAATAAATAACCGATATTCATTTGATAAATTAAAGCTGCTTTATATTGTACTTATAACCAAGACTATAATTATTAATTAAAATTTAATATAATAGTATGCTTTGGCTTTAATAGTTCGTTTAAATTACGGATGTAATAATTACTAATGTTATAATTATTATAAATTGTTATCATATGATAAGCAAAAATTAATTTATTTAATTGCTTAATAAAGATCCATAGTATTGCAAGAAAATTGACAACCTTTATCTTCACAACATTTAATTTCAGAATATGTATCCTTAAGTTAATTCTTATGACTAAATAGTAGGTGAATAATTTGGTTAATAGTCGATTAATAGTTTGACATGCTGCGCAAAAATGTATATTTTTTCAATTTAAAAGTGATGTTACAGGCAGTGCATATAAATATATTTATTCCATTATTTGAAAATTGATATCGTAGTGATGAAATTAAAATTCGTTACCATTCCTACCAATATTCCGAAGGTACCAATGTACCTTCCAGTATATCATTTTTTTTAATTTTTATCTCTTATTGTTATTATTGCAGATAAGTATCCCATTGATGCTTTAATAATCTAAGCAGAGAATACAAAATATATAAATATAATTTTTTATTTTGATACATACCACAAATGATTGCATAAAGTATTTTGTGTGTATATATATATATATATATATATATATATATATATATATATATGGGACGTTTCGCATCAAGCGAGCCACCTCTCCTTCCAAAAATTAAAAATATTCGTATACTTGCGTAGTTTCAAATGAAACTTGGTCTTTTGAAAATTCAATACGGCAGCTCAAATATACTATCTTAAAATTGCCACATTACTTGCGTTGAAGCCTCTTTTCCCCAATATTTAAAACTCCATATCTTCTAGTAATGCTTAAAACCCGCAAAAATCACGAATCATCATACAGTATCTTCGAAAATGCAAAAACTTCAGAAATCGGTTTGAAAACAATTACTATAAAGTTTTCGTCCCATATATATGTATGTACACTCCTCCCCAAAATTAAAGGATCACCTATTCTGATCGCTAAAAATAGGCAAATTTTAAAAGAGTGTAACTTCGTAAAAAATTATCGTAACAGAATGATCCTAAAAGCATTTTACAGCTTGAAGTCTCTACCTTCGAAATCCATAATTCATTAAATGACTTACTGATTTTTTACAAAGCCTGTCTCTTATACACATCT
>NW_012078254.1:0-398 GCF_000956235.1 Wasmannia auropunctata
AAATGAAGCAAAATAGCGAAAGTTAAATTTCTTTTTTATTTATACATATTTTTTAATTAAAAAAATATTTATCTCGTGATTAGACGCTTATTAATGTAATGGTTATTTCGGATAAAAGGCACAAAGGTTTCGCAAAATCTTACTTATCAAGTAAAAACATATCTTTTTTAACAAAACAATTTTTTTTATTTAAGGAAAAAATTTTCTTTACACAATATTGTTTAATGCGAACGTTTCTATATTCGCCATTATATTTGCTTGTGATTACACAAGTCTGTGCACGAAAGCTTATTTCTAAATACTCGTTAAATAAATAACAGAACTGTAAGGCGAACGTTTAACACGTGCCTCAACCTTCGAGTTTACGTCATACGAGATAATTGACCGCCTAGCCAATC
>NW_012078255.1:0-1070 GCF_000956235.1 Wasmannia auropunctata
TAGTTTTCCGCCGACAGCTGCAAATTATGAGAAGACCATTGCAAGCATGAAGTCACGTTTTGGCAGGGAAGATTTGCTCGTCGAATTTTACGTAAGAGAAATGCTCAAGTTAGTATTAAATCAATCAGCAAAGTCGAGTTACACTTCTTTATCTAGTATCTATGATAAACTCGAAACGCAATTACGAGCCTTAGAATCGCTTGGAGTCACGACTGATATTGCAATGCTGTACCTCTTGATAGAGTCGTCGTTACCGAAAGATCTTTTGCGCGTATGGCAGCGAAATCCAAATACAATTAATTCTATTACATCGAAGCAACGCCTAGAAGAATTAATGTCTTTTCTCCATACAGAAGTAATGAGCGAAGAAAGGATCGCCATGGCAATGAGTGGTTTCAATATAAATAAGGACACGAATCAAGATAAGTCTAAAAAAAAGATAAAGACTAAATCGAAAGAGATCGCTACTGCTGCAGGACTTCTCGCATCTAAAGAAGAAAAAGCACATTGCTGCATATTTTGTGGACTAGGGCACGAAAGTGCTTTATGCGGAAAAGCCAAGAAAATGTCCTATGAAGATAGATGCAAGATTATCAAAGAAAAAAAATGCTTGTTTCTATTGTGCAAGAACGGGACACAGTTTCAAATACTGCAGATACAAAGGAAAGTATGCATGGTGCGGAAGAAAGCACATATTAATTATGTGTTGCAACACGTCCTCGAATGCCTCTGTAAAAAGCAATCAAACAGAAGAACCTACCATTACCAAAACGCAAGAACAGCCCACTCTCGCTAATATTTCACTTACAGGAGAAGTATTTTTGCAGACACTTAGAGTGAAATTAGTTTCTCAAGGCAAAGAACGAGTGGTTAGAGCAATTTTTGATACAAGATCGTACAGATCATACATTCTTGACCGCTACGGAGATGGGATTCGAAATGGTAGGCGAGTAACAAATCATACATATGTTATTCGGAGGTTCTAAATCTAGTCCATCGCTACACAAGGGATATCGAGTTAGCATCGGAAGCATGGATGGATCATACTCTTGCAACATTATAGCTCTAAA
>NW_012078256.1:0-321 GCF_000956235.1 Wasmannia auropunctata
TTAATTACTCTAAATTCTAATTATTCTAGATATGGACATGATCTCGCGCGTTTATTATGTCACATTGATGTTATACCGCAGAAAGAACGATGTTGCTGAAAGATCTAGAATTTTGGATACAGAAGACTTAAAATAATTTTTGTTGGATCATAAAAAAAAATTATGTTGGAAAATGGTTGATAGGATATCAAAATTCTTTAGTACAATATAATTGTTTTGATGGTTCAACAAAAATTATCTTCAGATTTGGATCCAGCAAAATTTTACACCGTTCAGCAAAATCGTTCTTTTTGTGTAAGATCGGAAGAGCACACGTCTGAA
>NW_012078257.1:0-398 GCF_000956235.1 Wasmannia auropunctata
CGGTGCGCTGTATAAGGTTCGTCGTCGTATTTGGTTTTCCGTCGGCCTTCGACGCTGCAGGTTGCTTCCGTTCGAGGCAGTCTCTCGCCATGTGCTCCGACGATCCGCAGACGTAACAAATTCTCTTCCCCGCTTGTGCATGCACCGTCGGTCGCTTGCACTGCGTAGCGATGTGCCCTGTTTCACGACACCTATAACACTTGGCCGATCTTCCCTTGGTAGATAACACATCGGTTTTTGACTCAGACGATTTCGGGCCATCTTTCTTCTGTTTGTAATCGCTAGACTTCTTGGCTTCGAGATTAATTTTTTCAAAGGCTTTTAGAAGTTCCGTCTTGAAATCCATAATACGTGCTTGGTTTTGTACGCATATCAGCTATGCCGTCGATGATATAATC
>NW_012078258.1:0-1206 GCF_000956235.1 Wasmannia auropunctata
TATTAGGATCGACTTATTAAAGATAAATTATTCATAAATTAATCATTGTTTTCGTATCTCATTCGATGCCATTTTTCGTGATATTTTTCTGTAGTATCACAATCAGTTATCTTTTGTTATTATATCACATTTATAACACGTATGTACATACATATGTACATACATATATGGCTTGCACACGATGGACATATATATGGCTCTTTCGGTTTTGCTGCTCGTTCGCTTTTGCTGTTTGTTTGGTTGAACTTCAAAAAAATGCTGCAAAATGTATTTTGCGCCGGATGTGCATCATCTAACTAAAATTTTTAACAAATAGTAACGAATTGCTGCGACTTCATTCTGCGCATGAAATGGCACCTTTAAGTGCTTATAAGCTTCGCTTACCGTTCCCTTTGGCGTTATAAATGCTCATGAAAGGCATTCATAACGTCATCATTACGTCATGACTCGTGCTTACAATTGCTCATTATAGGCCGCGGTCCGAATCACGCTTACAGTACAATCAATGCTCACGACATTTATGGTCGGCGGTCCGAATCAGATAAAGATATTAAACGAAAAAAAAATAAATGGAGATAAACGAGAAGCAAAAAATTATATTACAGCAGTTTATTGAGTTTTCTTGCGAAAGCAATGATGAAGATGATGACGATATAGAATTTTTAATGAATGTATCTTCAAGTTATAGTGATGAGAGTGAAGAGAAAGAAATAAAAAATTTTATCACTCTTGTTGACTTAGAGTTGAAAAATAAAAATAAAACACAAATTAGACTTTGTGTCAAAGAATATGTGGAAAGAATTGTTTCCAATTATACTGCTGAAGAATTAATTAAAACGCACTTTAATTAGGTACGGTTGATCATTATTTCAAAGAAATATTGTAGTATTATAAAAATGTTCATTTTAGAATAATTGTTAATATAATTTGCAAATTTCGAATTCCTTTATATACAGATTATTTCCGGCAACTTTTGAATTCCTTTTGGAATTATTATTGGATCCGCCATTTTGAATTTTAGAAATCTGGCTACGGATTCGTAATCAGCGACCTCAAAAACCCTTGAGGGAAGATCTTTGCATGAAAACTCTGAGAACTTTTGGAGATAATGAATTTTCTTCAGAAAAATTGCTATTTTTCAACGTTTGTTTATTTATATAAACAAAATCACCCATGATTTTGAATTATTGCACATCGATTCTTATT
>NW_012078259.1:0-2695 GCF_000956235.1 Wasmannia auropunctata
CTAGTTTTTACAAATCTCGCTTAATTCATATACGGACTTACATTACGCTAAACACATGTTGTCCGCTGGCCGCTGTGATCGTGGTGCCTGTGGCAGAGTCGTTGTGGTAGGTCGCTGCCTCGGGTTTCGCTCACTATCGGCGCCTCGCTCGTGGCTGCTACCGGTTGACTCGTGCTTGCTGCGCTCGGCTTAGCCTTGACTGCTCCTCGCTAGCTCGATCTTCGCCGTTCTTTAATTGTACGTTGTTTGTTACAGGCTACTAGGGGTTGGCTGGAGCTTCCGGTTCCTCCCGGATGCGGATCCCACCGCTGCCACCAATAATGTTGTGCCGCTGGCACAACGGGGTCCGGCTCCGCGGGGGAACTGAATAACTCGGATGCTTTTGATCACTTCCTTTTTAAATACACTTTATTTGCCCTTAGATACGGATTATGTTTATTTTACAATACACCACTTCTTCCTTATCGATACTCGCCGATATGGCACTTAACTATTCGTGGCAGACCGTAACGTGACACGGACTTATCTTTCGACAGATTAACCCCGTGCGCCTTGTCGTCGCGCGTACCTATAGCAATCGCGTTGCCGTGTCAGCGTTATACTTTTTGGTTGTCGCGAGGTCGCCGTCGCGCAACCATCCTTATTAGTTATTTTTATTTTTACATAATATATCTATTCGGAACGCTTCGTCGGCGTTCCCGATTTAATTTAGGTCGTGTCGTATTTCTTAACCATTGTCGCATTCGTGTCACGGTAATCGGCCCGTGACACTCGCTCGAAAATATAAAATTTTCGGTCGCTCCGCTCGGATAAGTAGATACCGCAGCTGTAGCTCTCGAAAATTAAGACTCGCTCGTAGGTGTCGGCCGTCGAGGAATCGAGTGTTCGCCGTCAAAGAGGTAAGTGTCTAGGTGTCTCGTAGGTATTTGCCGTCGAGGAAGTCGGTGTCCAGGTATCCGTCGTCGAGGAAGGTGTCCACGTATCCACCGTCGAGGAGGTAAGTGTCTAGGTATCTTTTAAGTGTCCGCCGTCGAGGAACTTGGAGTCTACGTGTCCGCCATCGAGGAAGGAAGTGTCTACGTGTCCGCCGTCGAGGAGATAAGTGTCAAGGTATTTTTAATTTGGTTTAAATGTTATGTAGGTGTATACAATTTGTTTTTTGTTGTTATTTTTTTACCTGTTTTTATATTTTTGTAAAATAAATTTTATTTGTTTTTTATTTTTTATTTTTTTTTATTTTTCGACTAGTTTGGAACCGGAAGCTCCGCTGAAACCGGCTCCATCGGTCGCTACGGAGGTCGAGATAACGGCCGAACCCACAAGGGAAGACCAAACACTGGAGAGAAGCACTGAGGAGGAGATCTACGAAAAAGCGCAGTGCGCTGTGGACATGCTCAGTGCCTTTATCTCGGAGGAGGCCCGGAAGGAGGAAGAAAACACCGGTACGCAGGAAGGCCAGCAACCGAATGATCGGGCCAGTCCAATTGTGGACAACGAATAGCGAGATTATCGTTACATCTTATTTTAAGATTTTATTTTCAAAGTTTTTGATACTAGTCGGGTCGCTAGTTGTTAATTATTTTATTTTATTTTATGCGCGAAATTATATTGTGCGTTAATTGTGGAAACCATAGATATGTCATTTATTTTAATACACTATGTTAGATTCTAACGTAACCCACTGTTATGATTATTATTATTATTTTATACAAATTTGTGGATAAGAACCACATATCCGGCGCAAATTATGTGCAACCAAAAGATGCGTGAGAATAATGAATACAATATCGTAGTTTATTTTATAACCAAATGTAAAGACCCGTTTGGGCATGTGATATTATACTTTATAAACTGTTATATTCAATTTTGAAGGAATGAATGAAGTATGCATGAATGCCGAATAAATATCATTAATACTTACGTGAGAAGAATTATAATAACCCACAAATCCAGATTCGTTCCCTAAAAAACATAAAGAAAATCATTATTAAGGAAAAATAGAAATTTTAGTTTGATCACTTACCTATTTATCACGTTAGCTTGGAGGGATCCTAAAACGAGAAAAGGATTATTATTATTATTATAATTTTACCACAAAATAGTTAATTTTGATACTTACCAGAGATCGATCCACATTTCCAAGTAATACCTGAAAAGGAAAAGAATTTCATTTAGAGTTATGATAATCAGTAGGGTGGACCTTATTTTTGACTTTCGAATTTTTTTCACGACGCCCCCTAAAGTTGTTCCATTTCGTGAGAAAAAAAATTGTGTAAAAGCTGAGCTCGATCGGACAACAGGAAGACGTGGCACAATTCTGTTAAAGTTGAAAAAAATATTTTTTTCACAAAACATGGGGAAATCCGGTGAAAAGAATTCTGAATAAAGATTAAGATGATTTTCTTAAAAAAATTAATTATTGATAGTATGTTTTTTAATAAATATAGTATATTTAAATCGTCTTTTAACAAAATATGTCGTATATATATATTATATATGTATATACGAAATATATCGTATTTTTATATTTATCAACAAGTGCATGAGGAAAATAAAGATATCATTATACAAGGTGTCCCGTAACGCTTAATTAATATTTCAAGGTGTGAAAGAGAATGAAATTTTGAACTAAAAATTCCTCTTTCAATTTTGGCTCAGACCATTATTTACAGAGTTATTAACGAATAAAGTTAAT
>NW_012078260.1:0-330 GCF_000956235.1 Wasmannia auropunctata
ACTTTCTTTTCTTCTTCTGAAGCCAAATATTCCAACAACAAAAAAACACGTTAAAGGACAAAACACGAACCGGATGTGCTTTTTTCTCCCGACTGTTTGCACATATACGTATAGAGGATATGCGTGCGTACCGGCTGCTGTGGCTGCCGCCGGATGAATGCGACGTGCCTGAATGGGAAGAACGGAGCTGGAAACAAGCTCGATGTATCTGTAGATCTTACAATTCTCACGATTCTTTGCACATTGATAATCGCCCAAGCATATGCAAATTATCGATCACTGTCACTTGTTCCTGTCTCTTATACACATCTCTGAGCGGGCTGGCAAGGC
>NW_012078261.1:0-332 GCF_000956235.1 Wasmannia auropunctata
ACGTGTGCTCTTCCGATCTTTTAACCTTTAGGTAACCATACATTGTGAAAATGGACCTTAGGGCTTTACAACTTCCGATTATCACAAATTTTTAATCAGTCTTTTTTAATAACTGCAGTCTTTGTTAAATACTTGCACGTGCAGAAGTTTCACCGCTTGTTTTGTAGAACGAGCGAGTTGGTGTTGGAACAATTACGACGTGTTTCGCCAAGTCGCTGATCGGCGGAAATGCAAAATCGACTTTCTGGGCGTGTACATGTATCGCGAAGTTTGTTACAAATGCGGCGGATCCTCGAGACACGAGACGGAACTTCGCAACAGGGTGTATCAAG
>NW_012078262.1:0-335 GCF_000956235.1 Wasmannia auropunctata
CGTTTGCGGATTGTATTTGTATGGCTGTTCATGGAACGATTGCGTTTCGAACTACGTGAAACACCGCGGGGTAATAGCAATGCGACAACTCGAAATCATATTTCTGTGCGTGTCACGATGGGATTTGATGCCTTTTGAGTATTGAAAGATTATATCTCATGCGAGCTTTGCCTTTCCTTAAAACAGATATCCTTCATTTTTGCGTTGAACAGTGAAAGCGCAACAATTATTAATAATATTAAAAGTTTCATAATCTTGTTATGTATAAATAAAAATTAAATATCTTCTTGTAAATTGCGTTTAATACAGCTAAATCTGTCTCTTATACACATCTC
>NW_012078263.1:0-394 GCF_000956235.1 Wasmannia auropunctata
TATATATATATATATATATATATTGACTATGAACAAGGTTGTAGGTAGGCTCAAAGCCTGATGCTACCTGAATGCACCTGTGTAGGGTACCTGAGACAGGGCTTGTCTGCTAGCTTGTGGGAAGAGAAAGAGAGTGGGGATACGACGAGTACCTTCTTATTTTAATATGCGTGAAAGGTACAGTAAGGTTCTTATACGTATGTAAAGCTGAAAGTGAAGAACACGATTTTTATAAATATATATTTTATAAATTTATGAAAAATTTCAAATGTAGTAAAATATCAAATAATGTGATAAAAAGAAACTTTTTTTGGAAAGTTAAAAATTGAAAATTAGCAACAAGATAATCATGAAAAGTTTATGACAAAATAACACGAGAAAACTTGTAAAACTT
>NW_012078264.1:0-2695 GCF_000956235.1 Wasmannia auropunctata
ATGATTAATCGAGTAATTAAAAAATTTTTTTTTTTGATTAATGATTAATCGAGTAATTAAAAATTTTTTTATTTTAATTAATGATTAATCGAATATTTAAAAATTTTTTATTTTGATTGACGATTAATCAAGTGATTAAAAATTTTTTTATTTCGATCAATGATTAATTGAATATTTAAAAATTTTTTTATTTTGATTAACGATTATTCAAGTAATCAAAAATTTTTTTATTTCGATTAATGATTAATCAAGTAATCGTTAATCAGAGTTAAAAGTATTACTAAAAATATCGATAATGCCGATCTCTGTTAACAATATCGTAATCTATAAAGTTTTTCGGCAGTTTTAATTTCTTTAATTAAAAATTGAGCACAGGCGTTGACGCTCTCGCTTAAACTGCTTAAATGTTCCAAGCGAGAGTTGGCGCACTTTACAATGTTTTCCAAGCCCAGAAAAGTTGACTTTTGCATCACTATCGCCACGGCGTACGTTCTTTGTTTCTTCGCAGGTAGTGCAGAATCCGTAACTTCCTCGGGTATATTTGCTGAAGCGCGTTCCTCCTCGCTTTGCTTATACGTCACCAATATTGATTTCATATTGTAGGACGTGGTAAAATTAACGACGATATTCTTAATTGTGACGGAATTCGGTCTTGATCTTCTATCTTCGCACAAATATTCAGTCATAATGGGCATGATTTCTTAAAATTGTCGCCATGAGTCCACGACGAAATAAATGCCATCCGCGTTGTTCCCAATTAATTTCACTACTGGTGCGAAGATGCCTTTATCAGATGTTTGCAGTCCCACATGAATTTTTTTCGTATAGGAGTTGTTAAGTCCGTACGTTGTTGATAACAGCATATGGTACTGCACGTTTCTTCTCTCCTCGTTGAACGTTTTGCGAATATCGTGACTGCTTGCTCTCTTCGCAGAATTATAAACAATTTGTTGGTTTGCCATTGCTCTCCGTGCTGAACGACACTGTTGCTCGAAGAAGTCACTTCTGAGACGGAAAGCCAGGAAGCACAAATTTGCTTGCAACACGAAGTTGACTCTTCATACGAGGAGATTCGAATGAGCTCGAGTTCATACCAACTCGACGTCGACTCCGTGTCGATTAAATAATAAAAAATTAGGCTGCGAGCGCAGTTAAAACTTCGAAAAATTTAGAATGTTATTCTTATTTAGAAGGTAGCGGGGGCTGGGTATACGAAAAAATGCAAGAGTTAGAGTTTAAACTAAAATCAGGGGGTCCAAACTCCCATTGAAAAGAGAGGGTGTGGGTACACGCTAGAGTCGCGAGTCAAACTCAAGTCTTTATTCGTAACTTCAAGAATTATTTATTGGAGGATGAAATACAAACTTTCACTGAACTTGTTACATAGACGAATGTATGATGACTGACTAATGTTTTAAATGAATAAATGAATTTCTGTTTAATGAGTTGTCATGTTAGTATTGATTTAATAAAATAGTATTGATTAAATAAAATACATTTGATTTAAAAGGAAAGTCGTATATAGTTTAAATGTGTGAGTGAATGTCCGTGTATAATAAAATAGTGTGCGAAAGAAGGAATGTGATGAAATGTGTTGGCGGTATCGGTAAAAAGGAAATCTTCTATAAGATGATCGACTTCAGTAGTTGCGGAGAGTTATGTTTCGGAGGACCGCCACAAGGGGGCAATTATCAGCGCCACCATAGTCCGAACCTGGAAATTGCGAACTAAAATAGGTCACGTGACAAGGAGTAGGGAGCTGCCGCTGTAAATCTATGCACACTTATGTATGCAAATATAAATATTCTAACAATAAGTCATTAGTCTCTGAACAGTTAATTTATATTATTTGCATTTAAGATTGCAAAAAATATTTTTATTTCTCTGTAAAATATTTTCTTATACACTACCTTTTTATGCAATTTTAAATAATGCAAATAATATAAATTAAATGTTCAGAGACTAATGACTTACAATTAGAATATTGCAAAAGTTTTATTCTTCGTCTTAAATAATTCAATTTTAAGTAATGTAAATAGGTAAACACTCTTAAGCTTATGATATCTTAATGCATATTTTACAATTAATTCTAATATAATTATGAAGGTAATATTTAAAAAAAAATCTTATTTCTTGTATTAAGATTTATTTATTGTAATAATGTTTATTTTTTACAACTTTCTAATTATAAGTCAAATTTGCAATAAATTTTGCGTACAGTTTTATTCGCTTATACTAACAACAGGCTTAATAATATTATTTTGTAACTACATTATTATTTAATAATTACACTAATTTTTATTTATTTTCTTGTTTTGCATTGCAGTGCATTTTCCCGTCCCACTTGGCAGACTGCGGACTGTCGGATATACAAATATTAAATATCCGGTGTGGTTAAAAAATGCAATGCATAGCATATTACATGCTCTACGGCATCGCAATGCACACGCTCATTCAAACATAACAATAATAACATGATATGAAAAATATATACACACAGATAATGATCACATGTAGAGATGTAAAAAAATCGTTTTGTTTTCTAAATACAATAGAAAAAAAAACATTTAAAAAATACAAATTTGATTTTTTAAAAATTCCAATAGCACGACTAATATTTCATTTAAAAAATACAAATTTGATTTTTTTTTAATTCCGATAGCACGACTAATTAATTAGATCGGAAGAGCACACG
>NW_012078265.1:0-348 GCF_000956235.1 Wasmannia auropunctata
TGTGCTCTTCCGATCTGTTTTACGCTTATATTGCTTTCAAAACGAAAATATTTCTTCAGAAATATGATCTCAACTTTCCCATGTCTAATCAGACTAATATGGTTTTTGCAATACTATATATGTTGTCAAATTTCTATTACAATAAGGTATGATAATTCGACCTAATCCTGTAAGTATCTTTTAAAGGTAAACTTTTCACTTTCTCTTCCATACTAATCCATATGTTCTTGTTACATTAAACAGGACACATTTGGAAAATTATATCATTATATTATGTAGACTGTATCTATTTTGGAAGTGATACAAATTCATTTCAATAAAATTGAATAATAAATGCAACACTTTCAA
>NW_012078266.1:0-355 GCF_000956235.1 Wasmannia auropunctata
AAAAAAAAAATCACTGTCATACAAAAGAAATTCCCAGAGTTTTCATGAGCTTATACCGATTTCATTTTGATAAAATTGATTTTAATAAAAAAAAATTAAAATTAAAGGATCAAACAGTGTAATTTCCGGTGGTATCCCGGTGAGTTTACGTTACCTTGTCGGCTGCGTTTTTGTGAAGCATCAGCGGGAACACCTGCTCCGACAGCCTCCCGTTGCACCCTGTCCTCTTGCTCTCGCAACCGTAGGCGAATATATTGTGCTTCCTCGAGTGAGCGTGGAGGTCGCAGTATATCGCCACCCCGCATTCCTCGAGGAGCCTCCGTATCATTAGCTTCGTATGCCGTCTTCTGCTTCA
>NW_012078267.1:0-374 GCF_000956235.1 Wasmannia auropunctata
GAATATATAGTGCGTGCATTCTATTTATAATTTATATACATTCCGTATATATAATGCGAAAAACAATTGGAGAATCAGAATACACACGCGTATATTTCATATAGTTTACATAAAATATGCATATACATATTTAAATATACATCGTATCGCAAAATGCACGGTACGAAAACATTATAAACACATAGACATTTGCGTCAGACTTCTATCCCGAAATCTGATGCAAATTATAAATTGCCTAAAATAGGCTGTGTTAATCGATAAACTTCCGACGAAATAGGGAACGTTATTAGATTGAAAATTAATAAATTCTCAGTGTTAAATTTCGATCAGAATAATTTTCTACAGATCGGAAGAGCACACGTCTGAACTCCAGC
>NW_012078268.1:0-374 GCF_000956235.1 Wasmannia auropunctata
ACTAAATTACGCGCGTTCTATTAGTCTTGTACTATATAAATTTAAAATTATCATTCTGTTTATGACAACTTATTTCAGCATGTCCCTTCGTAGACATTTCCGTTTCCCACACGGCTTGCTTGGCACTTATTAATGATTCGGTTCGGTCATAGCCGCAAAAGGGACATTATGTACTTGATGTCGGTAACGTTTGATTTCTTCCCATGATCTTTTCATCTCACAGGGGAACGTTTTACATTGCAAAAGTGGCATTAAGAAACTAACTAGTTGAAATATCATGAAATGTTTGAAATAGATATTCTAGACGATATTCTAAATTTCTAGGTGATCAAATCTGGGATCCTATGGATTCTCTATACACATCGGAAGAGCAC
>NW_012078269.1:0-1036 GCF_000956235.1 Wasmannia auropunctata
TAATATTTAATAGATTTTAGATGAACAGTTCACTTTATTGAAACAGGAATACTCTTTCTGTAAAAGTTTTTGCTTAAAATATGGGATTAGAGGAAATTTCACTTTATAACTAGAATATTTTTTTTTGGGTGCATTATTAGTTCATCCTTGTAATTTAAATAAGAAGAAGAGAGGCTATACCAGTATATAATTGTATATACATCTGGATATATATCCACACGCTATTGTATTCGCGCCGAGTATCTACGCTCACAAGATTGTCCCATGCATCTATATACGCGAGCCGGCAAGTTAACATATATGTATACCTGTATATGTATATACTACAATTTAAAAGTTCTGAGTTTGCTCATTAACCATTTCGAATCTGTACATATCTTTTTTTATACGCCTAAATTCTACTAATCTCTTTAAATATGTAAAATGGAAACTTTTGAGCCATCAAACATTATTAATAAGTCTAACATCTAAAAGATTAGGAAAAAAGATGAAAATTTATTCTTCTTCACTTAATTAAGGAAGGCAGAGTAGGCAAATATTTTTGAGCATACTGTAGTAGGATCCTACAGCCTTAGTAGTACAGCTTATTATAAAACAAGATTTCCTAGTACAGCTTATAGTAGTACAGCTTATTATAAAACAAGATTTTCTTTATGGCACTCCATTTGAGAAAAAGCATCAAATCGAGTAATAGTCCAGGAAAATTAGACAAAAATATGGCAAATCTGCGGAAAAATTAGCAGCTAGCTGAATTTTTGCACGGGCGTTTATTTCGTCGTTGTAAACAATATCTCAAAAGTCCCCATCGATGCGACCCCTCCTTAAAATTTTATAGAAGGTCAAAGGTTAAAAAAAACAATTTTTCGCAAATATCTCGACATCTATTGGTTCTACGGTAAAAATAGTTTTTATGAATTAAAATTAAAATAAAATTTAAAGTCAAGGCTCCAAATTATTCCAATATTAATAAATGAAGTAAAAAAGGGACCAACGAGCCAAAGCTTGGGTCTTATATCGCTCCAATATGTATTTATTA
>NW_012078270.1:0-385 GCF_000956235.1 Wasmannia auropunctata
CGTGAGGACTGAAGCAGAAAAGAAGGAGCGGGCGCGAGAGAGAGAGAGAGAGAGAGAGAGAGAGAGAGAGAGAGAAACGATCGGGGACACGGAGGCGCGTTTCGCTCACGAGACGAAGATGAGTCGCAACGTGGGTCCTGGCGGATATATAAGGGAAGGTAGTAGGGAGGATATTCAAATAAGTTGATTCGTTAGTCGGCCGGATTAATTTGCTACGACGGTATCGGATGTGCCGGCGCATTCATTAGGCGGACTGTCGGTAGTCCTCCACGACGGTTGTTCGTTCACGTGTACAGCAGGATAGTTGGCTCCTCGCCGGGTGTCCCGACCTGCAGGCCTCTACTGGGACGAGAGGGCCGCAAAACTGCGCGGAACGTTAAATGGA
>NW_012078271.1:0-393 GCF_000956235.1 Wasmannia auropunctata
TATATATATATATATATCTTTTTCTTTATATATTTCTTTTCATTTCTTTCTTTTTTCTTATAATAGTAATAAAATTTGAAAATTTTTTAAAGCTTTTGATTAATTTTATAATTGTATTGAATTAACCAAAACATTTTCAAATTAAATTTTTTCTTTGCACGTACACGCATATTAGAATTGCAATAGCAATGGTTAAATGAAGATGTAGCAATAATTAGCACTACATCATTAGCATTAACGTTATATTTTCTGTGTAATGGAAGAATTGATTTTCAAAATATGTAACATAGCTATACCTACGCCTGTATAGCAATACGGATAATCATTTAAAAAGTCATGCATGTAAGGCATGTAAGCATTACGTACATCGTATGCCGTCTTCTGCTTGAAACA
>NW_012078272.1:0-393 GCF_000956235.1 Wasmannia auropunctata
TAAGAATATCGGTTAAATATAATGTAGATATTATTAAATTTATAATGCGTACCTAGTAGTCAGACGTCAGTCTCGATGCTTATGCAGGCTGGATTGATATTGTTATTGTGACGAGGATTGCAATTTGACTTCTTCGTAATCTCCGGATGAGTAAACAGGGTGCCTTCTTCTAACTCCATTATATCCGACGAAGATTCCGACATCGAAATCTTCTTCAAACCTGAAAGATATACACACGTATTTCAATAAAAATTTCCATTCATTTTTTATCTCTGATATCTGAATATCAAAATCTATTCTCAACAATTTGTAAATTTACAATATACAGGGTGTCCCGCCTCTACCGGATTTCCTTTTAAGAACATGTTTCTAAGATAATTTAGACGAAAAGCA
>NW_012078273.1:0-396 GCF_000956235.1 Wasmannia auropunctata
CATCACTTAATTGCTATTGAAATCATATAAATATTCGAGATTTTTTTATACATTATAAATACAAGTTGTCTCTTAATCAATCAAAGCGCGACTTGTATGAATAAATAGACATGCTTCCTCGGTTTTAAACGAAGTTTCACGAGACTAGATTTTCTCGTAGTAGAACAGCGTGGGTCAAGTGGTGAACTCGTTCGCGTAAATTCTATTATAGATGCTACGCTCAACACAATGAGAGTATGCATACGTCGTGGCTGGACGAGCCGGCTTGGGAATGCGAATGAATTAGAAGTACGAATATGAAACGAAATAAGGAGAATGCGCGAGCCAGCAGAAAAATGGCGTGCTCGCGTGTCTCTCTCTCCTTCACAGTCATTCGTATGCCGTCTTCTGCTTGCA
>NW_012078274.1:0-400 GCF_000956235.1 Wasmannia auropunctata
CCATTTGAACCCCGGCGACAACGTCTTTGTTGGCCTAAGTTGCCAGACGACTTTCTATGGAGAGATTATAAAGAAGGTGGGCGCACCGCGCCCTTCATCGCCCGACGAATAATCGGTCGGGCGGCATCCGGCAGGTGTTTGGCCGGGAACGATGCACTTTCAAGGATGCATCGTTATAAGCCTATCCAATTTTAATTAGCGGAGCATTATAAGATAAGAATCACAAAATTTTAGATTTTTTAAGTAACTATACTCTAATAAGTTACTATGGCAAAAATATATTGCACCGATTTATTGAACATAAATTTACTGTGTGGAAAACATGTTCTGGGTGTTTTAATGATAACATATTTTAAATGCCATTATATTAATACATTTAATATATGTATATATTTTCCAA
>NW_012078275.1:0-1412 GCF_000956235.1 Wasmannia auropunctata
TAGTGATATTCACTTAAATTATCATTGCGCACCAATTACCGCGCTGATTCCCATTAGCCTATATTTTCTAAATTGTTGAATTTTCTGGGAATCCTTTGACTTACTAATTTAAAATAAAGATTCACACTTTCGAACCCTGTAAATCTCATTTGTATGCGATTTTTAATTCATGCCATGCAACTTTGCAAATTTAGTAAAAAATTTTTAGATTTGATGCATCTCCATTTACATCCGAGTAGCTTCGTAAAGAATCAATACGTCATTTAATGAATTATGAATTTCAAAAGTAGACTTTAAGCTGTAAAATGTTTTATGGAACATTTTATTACGATCATTTTTTACAAAGTTACACTTTCTTGAATTTGCCTCTTTTTAGGGATCAGAATAGGTGATCTTTAATTTTGCTGTCGAGTGTATATCAAAAATATGCACAACTTGTGGAAACTCCGCTTGATGAACTCCTGAAGACAGATTCTAAATGGAAATGGTCCAAGGAATGTCAACAATTTTTCGATAAGTTTAAGAGCATATTACAATCGAACCTCGGACTTGCACATTATGACCCGAGACACGAAATCATCGTGGCTGGCGATTCAAATACAGACATTGGATCATGCATTTTACATCGATTTCTTGACGGAATTATTAAACCTGTATATCACGTAGGGGAGACTGGGAACTGCAAAAGTAACATTTTTAATTTAAAGACTTATAACAGTTAAATTATAGTATTTACATTTAAAAAACCTATATCTTTAGATGTAGAATTTATTTAAGTACAAAATGTTCTTGTGTTCAATCTTATAATGTAACTAGGAAAAAAATTATTATTATAAGGTAAAAGTACCAATTCCTGAACAGTTAAGGCGATGCCGGAAGGTCGGAAAAATTTGCACGAGGTCGATCAAGTAGACTCCTCAGTGATATCTCTAAATGAACTTCTTACAATATTTTCTGATCTCACTCAAACACGTGGAATATCCTTATCTAACTAATTGAAGTGCCATCTCTTGGAAAATCCGGCACTTACTGCCAGACGCAATTTTTGCTGTCTTTATCTTAGCTGAATGTTCGAATTACCACAAATTGCATTCTAATGGACAATTTTTTTTCTACGCTTCTAATCGTAGCTCAAAAGGTCTTGTATATTATTCGTGCAAGTAATCCGATGCGCGCTAGGTACTTTTTTTGTACATATATGAGCTGCAAAACTTTTGTACTTATGAAACGTCAGGTGACAGGTTATGATACCTAAAAAAGATAATTTTTAATATTTTTCCGTTTTTACTACTCATATATACCTAGCGCGCTTACATTTTATGTCTATAATTTCAATTCTGTAAAAGCGTTTTCAAATCCGTTCAGTCGTTTCGGAGTTATCCCTTAGAATGCAAATGTCGATATTCCAGCAT
>NW_012078276.1:0-450 GCF_000956235.1 Wasmannia auropunctata
GACGTGTGCTCTTCCGATCTTTATCACTGCTACCCATTTACACAAGCGACGATTGAAATCAGCGCCATGTGATATAGGTACAATTTCACGTGACTTGTTTGTCGCTAAATATGAGCAACAAGCGACATCATGAATACATAGCTTTACATTGCTATACACATTGCAGATCGCTTTTGTTATTCAATTTATCGTGTATCTCCTTTCCGGAACTGGTCATTCAGAAATCGATCTTCTCGTTAATTATGTCATAAAGTGTATCGTGTGTCAAGCAAAGTTTATCGTGTTAATGCATTAGACCGGGTGTTTCTCGTGTACATGTGTGCGACCGGGGACGATATATTTATTGCCAGCTGCGATCGGAGGAACGAAGGCATCTTATTACCTTCGAGCATTGAAAAAGAAAAGAATTTGATGGACTTCGTTGTCATTCAATAATGTAATTTTACTCAC
>NW_012078277.1:0-427 GCF_000956235.1 Wasmannia auropunctata
GAAATGTGGAATAAACGATTAGCATTTTTGCTTGCGACATGTTTGTTGATTACGCAATGAATGCCAAACGAAATTTTTCGAGTATAATCGAATTATTTCGAAATTTTTGTTTGAGACAAAAATTATCTTAAATGAATGGATATTATTAGATTAATTAAGAATTTTTATTTAAAAAAAATGAGAAGAAAAAAAACGAAAATTCATTGCAACTAATTAAATTATTTTTATAGCTGTATTTTTATGCTTTTGTATATTTGTATATTTATATCACGATTTTTTTTTCAAATATTGAGTGAAAATTAAAACGTAATTGGCATGCAGTTTGCTTTAACTCGTTTCTCAATTAATCGATAAATTAATTTATTGTTTATTTGAATGATTCATTAATCAAAGATCTTCGCTCGTATGCCGTCTTCTGCTTGAAGAA
>NW_012078278.1:0-427 GCF_000956235.1 Wasmannia auropunctata
AAGCAAACCTAAATCGTGTTACGTTCAAAGTAGAAAATTCTAATCTAATGTACTAATTAGTTTCTTTTTCTAAATAGCATACAAATAATTTGCATCGGATATTATCGCGGAGGGCTCACTGAGCATATCAAATATAACTACGCTTGATCGATCTCTCGCAATATACAAATGAAATAAAAATTTGCATGACTGTTATATAAATTATAAACTGAAATAATTAAATTAACATTTCAATTTAATTATTTCTCCCGACATAAAAACCAATTAAATTGCAGATTTAGGGCGTACGATGTCTTTTCCATTAATTTTTTCTACCATTCTTTTATTAATTTTTTCGCTTCCAATACTTTGCGCAGTGAGTCCTCCCAGATTGAAAGATCACGGGCTGTCTCTTATACACATCTCTGAGCGGGCTGGCAAGGCAGAC
>NW_012078279.1:0-526 GCF_000956235.1 Wasmannia auropunctata
GGATTCGGACATTTGTTACGTCGGCAATTGGAAAGTCCATAAAGACTCCGATTCCGTTTCTATCATGCGAACAGGCGCACGGGGATAACGCGGGGGAATCCTGCTCCAGGGCTATATCTCTCCGTGATCGATGGGGACCCTTCCACACCTGCACATTATGCTTCTCGCGCACGATCACTTGGAAATCGTAATTTAGATTGATACCTGACGTTTCGTTAAGTATATCGCGCGTTTAAGTGCCGGGATACACTTTTATCGATAGGATTTCGTGGCGCGATAGGTGATGATGGATGGCCGTCAGTTGTGCGTTGAGAGATTACTATCTTTATAGTCTTCTCATGGCGCGGCGATCTTATAACCATAACATACACGAAGAGTGCATTATGATCAATTCGAGAACGCCGCATTGTGATGCGGTCGGAATAATACTTCTTAACTGTTCCTAATTAAGGATTGTAGCAACAAAGGCAAGCAATCATTCGGGACAGAATTAAAACTTCTACAATTTGTCGTACAATAATAATCT
>NW_012078280.1:0-435 GCF_000956235.1 Wasmannia auropunctata
CGTTGATAAAACTTTGTCAGCTGTAATTCGCCTGTTGTAATAGAATCTACAACCCAGGTTTCCTTTAGGCCATTTGCGCCAATAATAATTTTAGCGAGCTTAATATTCTCGGTAATGTGTCCGCCTGCCGTCTTTATAAGTTCCTTAAGCGTGTCGCACGGCATTGTGGTTTTGTGCTCAATGTGTATGAATCCACACGCGCTGAACAATTCTGGGGTGTACGAGAGTCCAAATAACTGCCGGTCCTTCCGATTTTCCTGTCGAAACACAAGAAAATGTTGCATGACACGCGAGTGCACAGATTTAACATCGCATTCTTTTATCCCTGTACGCAAAGTGTATAACTCTCTAAATTTTTTGGAGTGACGTTTCACTCAAGTGGCAGAGTGGCAGTATTTTCAATCTTTTGGAGTGACACTTATACACATCTCTGAG
>NW_012078281.1:0-438 GCF_000956235.1 Wasmannia auropunctata
TTAAAAAAATTTTTATTAAATTTACGAAAATTCCCAAAATATAGTTCGCAGATTATAATCGTGTACGTAATATGAAGACTTGGAGAATTACATTTTATAGAATATCATATTCATTTCAATATAGGGTCTGCATAGGCTTAAATCAAGGTGTATCTTTGCGGAGTTTAGTTTTTGATTTCTTGAAAGAAACGCGTGGCGCGCATTTAGTCAACAATCGTTTTCGACGTGCGTTGAAAAGAGAATAGATCGAAAGAATGAAAAGTTTCTAATATTCATTTTAGAAGCGAGAAAATGAAAACTAACGCTTACCGCATTATCATCTCGTGCGCCGTTGGTCGTGGCCGCTATCGTACCAAAGAGACAGAGCAGTACGAGAAATGATGCGACCATGGTCAGCTGCATCATTAACTATAGAAAGTGAAAAACGGATTTTTTAAA
>NW_012078282.1:0-472 GCF_000956235.1 Wasmannia auropunctata
CCCTGTATATATATATATATATATATATATATATATATAGGTATATATATGGTTGCCAGCGCGATACGGAATGTAGGAAGCGAAGGGAAATCGAGAATCGTGACAAAAGACTGATGTCGTGATTGTATTGACTTCCTTTACTTTCCACAAAACAATAAAAATCGTACACGAAATTTACAAGTTCTTGAATATTCACAATCAGTGGCGTGATTGCTCGGTTCAGGCTGCAGACAACGCGGACTTTGATGTGAAATCGGAGAGTATTATGCGAGTCTCAAATTTTCGCGTCGCGAGCGATCCGTTACCGAAAGATACGATTGGCGGAAGTATCGAATCGCGTATCGAAGAGTTCTTGCAATATCCTCCCTCGCGGGGACACGGCCACCCTTTTATACTCGGCCGCAGTTCGTGAAACTTCCATGCCCCTCTTGAGACCCTCGTCGTTGAAAACGACAAGTCACGGCCGCAGTTA
>NW_012078282.1:1699-3482 GCF_000956235.1 Wasmannia auropunctata
TAGACCCCTACGCAAGGTAGAAAGTATATTAAGTTGAATATTTATTAAATTTTCGCCTTACTAAACAAGTAGCAGCATTAAAGCACGTACTTTCTGTTTCTGCAATAGATATTAGCTAAATAATAGACAGACCCCTATGCAAGGTAGAAAGTATATTAGGTAAGTTGAATATTTATTAAATCTTCGCCTTACTAAACAAGTAGGAGCATTAAAACACTTATTTATATTTTCTGTTTCTACAATAGATATTGGCTAAATAATAGGGCGGGGGGAGGAGCGGAGCCCTTCCCCCCTGCAACCCCCCTCCGCGCCTGCGCCCATACTTTTTTTTAAATAATTTAATAATATTTTAATAATATTTGTTAATATTTATTTTAATAATATTTAATAATAATTTAATAATATTTGTTACTTTTTTTGTTAATAACTTTTTAACGAATAACGAGCGACGGCTAAAATCTCTTGATAGTCACTCAGGGTCATGACCTTAACAACATATATGAAGGTCAAGGTCATTGGGACTGGGTCCGTTGTTATCAATATTTACCTTCATTTTTGTTTCGCCAATTATGCTCATTATTTAAATCAGAATACTCATTTTCTGATTTGTCACTCGATATTGTATCGTATTTATAATTTTTCTTTTTGTCCATATTTGAAATATTAATTTGTTCTGTCTGTGAAGTTTCGTCATGCGTTACGTTGGAAATGTCTATATCTGTTTGTACACTTTCATTATATGTTATGTGTATAAATTTGTCGTCAATATATGTGAGATTTTGTTGTAAATGTGATGTGCATGATATATTTGAACTTTTTTCTTTTTCTGTAATTATATTTTCTGTATTATTTTTATTTTCGAATGCATTGTCAGATATTTGATCTGTTATTGCGAGCTTTGCTCGATCAAAAAATGACAGATGCAAAGTTACAAATTTGTCGACTTGCATTGGATGAGAAATATTTTTCAATAGACGATGTTTGCAATCATTAAATTCTGCCTCCACTGCAGAAGATGTCGCAGTCGAAGATCCATAATTAAAAATGGGCACTATCACATTTGACTATAATGGAAAATATAATAATAAAGATAATATTCGCTTTCCTATTCCTGTTGAATAATATGGATTTACATTGCATCCTGGATTTTTTACGTTATTATCTTTAGCTATTGCTATACACTCAGCAGAGAATGTTTTTAACCATGTAATAATTTCAGATTTGCTCTCAGTCGTATGCGTTTCTTCTATTTCAGTATCAAAGTCATCGAAATATTCCATCTCATCTTTTTCAGCGTCATTAATTTCACATGGAACAGTTATTCTGTGTGACAACGGTATGTCATTTCTTAAAGCAATGTTTTGCATAAGATGGAATATTATCTTTTGTGTTCCCAAACATTTTACTATTTGTTAGGACAATGGCACATTTTGCTACTTCTTGAAATTCTTCAAAATTTGAAGATTTGTAAGGAATGCCATGATTCTAATATAAAAGAAGCGCGCTTGAGGATGGATAAATTTTTTTTCCCATTTCTTCCCATCTTAAAACCATATGGATGAAATGCGATATATCTAAGCGCAAAAATGTAGGTGGCAAATTTTTCAATTTTCCATTTAAACACATAAAACATTGCACTAAATAATCTTTTAAATTTTTACATTGACAAAATGCTCTAATAATTGCTCCTATTAAAGCCTTGTCAAAATCGCAAACTACTTCTTTCGGCAATGGAAAATTTTTTTTGTGCTTCATGCCAATTCTTATTATTTCTAATAACCAA
>NW_012078282.1:10592-11045 GCF_000956235.1 Wasmannia auropunctata
CAGACGTGTGCTCTTCCGATCTATGTTGTTACAGTAATATGACACAAAATTGAATCATCGAATGAAATAAATTTTACAATTAGTTTAATGTAAAAGTTTCTGCTTTTAATATTGCCCAAATGCGTCATTATATAATATATTGCTTTTAATTACATATGATGTAAATGTTTTGCATAGTGATGTATAAACATAACATAACAATTTGAAAATAAGTTTATATCATATGTTATTACAGTAATATAACACAAAATTGAATCATCGACTGAAATAAATTTTACAATTAGTTTAATGTAAAAATTGCTGCTTTTAATATTGCCAAAATGCGTTATTATATAATATATTGCTCTTAATTACATATGATGTAAATGTTTTGCATAGTGATGTCATAAATATAATATAACAATTTGAAAATAAGTTTATATCATATGTTGTTACAGTAATATGATACAAAAT
>NW_012078283.1:0-448 GCF_000956235.1 Wasmannia auropunctata
ACGTGTGCTCTTCCGATCAGTTTTTATCAGTTTATTTATCAGTTTTTATATAAATTATATAATTTGGTAATTCATCTAAAATTCATCTGAAAATTATATGCCGTATTTTTTATTTTGCGACAAAGTACCGGCTTTTCTTTGAAATTTAAGCACGCCGGTTATTTAATTTTAGTTGGATTCTATATCATTTCATATTTACCTTGGCACGATGTTGAAGATTTATTTACGAGTGTTACTGACGTAAAAGTATGAAATCACGAGAAACGTTAAGCTCACTCCCGTTTGATAAAAGATACAGTTATCGAATTCTGAATAGTTAAGTCCGCTCAGGTTCACTATGGAGATATATTCGCGGCAGTATGACTATCGCGGGGGTCTTTCCTCCGATTTGCGATTCTCTTGATGGGCATCTTTTGGTCGACGGGTGTTATGTTAATAACGTGCCAGG
>NW_012078284.1:0-1000 GCF_000956235.1 Wasmannia auropunctata
TGTGCTCTTCCGATCTAATATCCGTATGTACTTCTGTAATACATATTATATAGTTTTTAAAAAATTTTGGTTTATTGCTCCAGGTTCAATCGAATGGGGATCCCCGCAACGCCAATTTGACAGTGGCTATAAAAACGATGTTTAATAAAATGACTTCAGCGTCGTCATTTTATTAAAAAATAAATGAAAAAATATTTTTACTTCTAAAGACATGTATTATTAAAGCCTTAAAACGAATTTTGTATTACTTTTATTGTTTTCCTAAAAAAAATTCCCAAAGTTACCTATGATTTTTAGGCGCTCAAGGTGGTGTAACCCCTTAACCAAATTGATTCTTTCGTCGCTATACTCGCGGTGATATACTGGGCTTCCATTGTATTTAGACTCATGGTTACCTGTCGCTTTGAATTCCAGGTAACTGGACCGTTTGCAATCTTAAACACATATCCGCTGGTTGAGTGACGCGTGTCAATATCCGCGGCATAGTCAGAATCGCAGTATTCGCTTAATCTTAGATCCGATTTATTGCCACTGTATATAATTCCAAAATCTGAAGTTTCTTTCAAACATTCAAAAATCCGTTTTACTGCATTCCAATGAGATGCATTGTAATTATTTAAGTGTCCAGCACACAATTTTAAAATTGTGTTAAATATTTTTGCATTTTTAAAACAAATTGCAAAATTGTTCAACATTTTTGACATTTTTAATACAGTTATGAGTTATTAAAAAAAATTTTTAAACCAATAATAAAAATTTTAAAATAATTGTAATATTGCTTACATAATTTTGATATTTGTTAATTAAATTCTAAGAAAATAATAAAAAATCTTTATAAAGTGTTAATATTGTTTAACGAACATTAAAATAGTTTATTTTAATGTTTGTTAAACAATATTAACACTTTATAAAGATTTTTTATTATTTTTAAATAATTTGCACATGTTTTCAACAATTTTTAGACTATTATAACAAATTCATTATGTATTTTAAACATTTT
>NW_012078285.1:0-533 GCF_000956235.1 Wasmannia auropunctata
ACCCATCCTGGTTATGCTATTCCACTCTGTAGATTCTGTAGATGTTATCCAGGGATAATTATTTTTTTATTGCTCGTGTATTAAAATCTTAATGATCAAATACTTCGTAAAATTGGCTCAGACTAATATAGAAACAATGGTTAATTCTATTTTACTCTTATTCTAATTTTTGTTCGTGTTCTATAAAGCTTTATTTTTGTAAGCTTATTCTTTGCTTATTCCAGTAATTTTTCGTCATAAATTATTCTCATTATTATATAAATCTATAGATATAAATTCTTTGCGCTGCAACTTTTGCATGACATCTCGAAGAACTATTAATATCATTTATTTAGAGCGTGTCATATACTGAGAAAAGCAAAAAAAATTTCTTAACATTGATTCGGAAATTAATTACAATTTAAGAAATTGAGAAATTAATTACAATATAAATTAACTTTTGAATCCGCTCGCGTGTTTATAGTCTCTCTCGAAACATCGTATGCAATTTTCTCAAATATACTGTTAGAGAACGATATTGCAGTCAATTCCAA
>NW_012078286.1:0-497 GCF_000956235.1 Wasmannia auropunctata
GTCTGCCTTGCCAGCCCGCTCAGAGATGTGTATAAGAGACAGTAGTAGAAGTATATGTTTGAAAGAAAGTAATTTTCAAAATTATTTATATTCTGTATCATTCCACGATAAATCAGCATGTTCTATATTTATACAAAACACCATCTTAGAGAGCAGCTCTCCGTTCTTGAACCCATATCGGAGTTTTAACCATTGTTCCTCTCTTTCAAACTTTCCCAATTCCTGTGAAATAAAAACAACTGTTAGAAAAGAAATTTCGAAACCAGAATGTATTTAAAATGTAAATTCGAACAGAACGAATTTTGTTTCAAGTATCAGCATTTGTATGTATCGTGCGCATTTTTTTTTATCAATATTTCATGTTTGCATTAACATCGTGTTAAAATTATTTAAATTTACAAATTTAAATAAATATAGTATAGGCGGTTTTGTTGGTTGCTCCGACTGTTGAAACGAAATTTGTGGAAATCTTTTTATATCCAAACGAATGTTGTGGA
>NW_012078287.1:0-1856 GCF_000956235.1 Wasmannia auropunctata
TTAGTGCATACTCTCTTCTCTCACAGTATCTAAAAGAATAACATGAAAAACACGTCATACTGAGAAATTTCTACAATCTGCAGGAAGAGATACGAAACAAATAAGCTGTCAAATGCATGTTACGTCAAATAAGCTGTTGTCATTGTCAAGAGAGAGAGATAAAAATCTGTGAGTTAATATGACGCAATTCCATGTAGAGCCAAGCTTGAAAATTGATAACGTGAAAATATAAATGTGTTCAGCGACTACCAATTGAGCAGTGTGATTTTAATTAACGGACGGCTCCACAATTAGTTTTACAAGATGCGGATTTTATTTACTGTGCTTTTATGCCTTACTTTGGCTGCCTGCATAAATGCAGATTATCAGGACAGTTTTACCATAGGTGAACGTGAAGAAGGTGATTACCTCATTACTAATAGAACCGTTTTCAAGGTAAAATGATTTATAAGTTTGATCAATTCCTTTATTTTTATGTGATAATTGAAATAAATGTGAAACGTTTCATCTTAGAATTTTGCATAATTTGAAATTTAATTATTGAATTTAAGATATTTTTACCATATATAATATATTATAACTTACGTATATTATGATCAAATTTTGTAGATATTAACTTTAATGCGATAAATCTTATTTAAATGTATCTTAAATCTGCT
The DNA here is from genome assembly GCF_000956235.1 of Wasmannia auropunctata. Taxonomy (NCBI): domain Eukaryota; kingdom Metazoa; phylum Arthropoda; class Insecta; order Hymenoptera; family Formicidae; genus Wasmannia; species Wasmannia auropunctata. The sequence continues at coordinate 660 of NW_012078287.1, forward strand.
ATTTGAATTTAATTTAGCTTTATATTGCAATTTGTCATCATTTTATTTAAAACAGAAATAAGACAAAAACATAAACCATACAATGCATCATATTATAATAACTTTATTAATTTATACATAAACTTTATTGATAATAGATTTCTGTATTTTTTAAGATTTTTTTAGATAACCAAATAATATTAATTTCTATCATGCATTCTTATAATTCCATTAACATTATTATCCTTTTTATAAATTTCAGCCTCCCATTTTTTGGAAACCCATGATAGCAATGATCGGCGTAAGTCCCCCTGAAGATAAAATTATCACCCATGTTCAAATCACAAATGTAGGAAACAGACAAACTCAATTTATACTGCGAGAACTCAATGCAACAAATATAGTAATAATGGTCATGGGAAAAATCGGAGAAGGGATACTTTGTCATGTGGAGGGCTATGCAAAAAATATTTCAACAACACCTGCTCCAATTAGCACATCTGAAGGTAGCGAAGAAAACAATAGTGAAAACGACAACACACCCAATGCCGGGGATGGAAATACTAACAACTCAGGCGAAGGTGGCGATGGAGAAAACAACGCATCTGATGCCGGAGATGGAAATACTAACAATTCAGGCGAAGGTGGCGATGGAGGAAACAGCGCACCCGATGCCGAGAATGGAGATAACAACTTAGGCGAAGGTGGCGATGAAGGAAACAGCGCACCAGATGCCGGGGATGGAGATAACAACTAAGCCGAAGGTGACGGAGGAAAGGTGATGGAGGAAAGAGTTCACTCAATGCCGAGAATGGAAATAATAACTCACAATCAGTAGAACGTGGCGATGCGCAATAAAGGAAATAGCACATCAGATGCATGAAGATCAAAACAACAACTCAGCCGAAGATAGGCAAAATAGTATAATTTTACAATAAATACAAAACATGTTTATATTGTTTATCAGATAAAAGTCATTTTAGTTACATATTGATATAAAATTTAAAAAAATCATTATGTAAAAAATTCTTAGTTATCAAATTTAGACTATTTTGCTGTGATTTATACATACATGTCTAGCATAAAAATGCTAGACATGTTTGTCAAAGTTTCGAAAGTGTATGTTTAAAATACTTATATTATTGTCGAAAAATTTAATATAAGTGTCTTATTAAAAAGCATTATTTTAAAGTATAGATCGGAAGAGCACACGTCTGA
>NW_012078288.1:0-480 GCF_000956235.1 Wasmannia auropunctata
TAATGTAATTTATTCTAGTTGCTAAAATAGGAAGGTTGTTAAATAATATGTAAACTATTATACTCTAGACAAATCTGTGATGGAAGAAAAATTAAAAAGAAAGAAGATTCTTAAAAAGAAATTATAATGTAATACTGTTGAAACATTAATGTCAAAGAATTTAACGAGCTTAATATATTGGATACTTTATCCTTTTAGTACCGAATCAATTAGATCGATTCCTTGGAGATTATTATTATCATCTTTTATATACTTGGCCATTTGATCTCTTGCAACTATAGAACTTTTTTTTATATTTAGCATCTTGTAGCTTATACTTCCTTCTCTTTGTAACATAAGAATAACAAGTTGGAGCAGCTTCCTTGTAATAAAGTAAAGTTATTTTTACTCTTCTAGAATAATAACAATTTCATTCTTAACATTCTTTTAACATGTAAATAAATTAGATAGTTTATTATTCGTATGCCGTCTTCTGCTCGA
>NW_012078289.1:0-498 GCF_000956235.1 Wasmannia auropunctata
GTTACATTCCTCTTAAAATTATTTAATTCGAATGTATGTATCACTTAACTTTTAAATATGATCGACGTGCAAATGATAAAGAAAAGTGTCTTAATTCAATTATAATAAAATTATAATTATAATTAAGTTATAATAAAAATAATTATAAAACATGCAAAGAAAAAGATTACGATTTTATATGTAAGGATTAGTTTAATAATAAATCTGATCGCACGTTTCTTTGAAATCCGAGATCGATGATCCCAGAGACCTATGATTTTTATAACCTTTTTTTTTGCGCGAAACGAATGCGTCTCTCAGTTGATTGGCGCCATGGAGACCGACGTGAGAATCGACTATACGTCCATGACGGCATCGATTTCAACTCCGGCGAACAATGCACGTGGCTACGAGTGCCCAGAAACGAGAAAGCCCCTCACTCTCTCACCGAAACTTTCCACCCCCGTCGTCGCAACCCTTGGCCGCCGCTGCCGCCGATCGGAAGAGCACACGTCTGAA
>NW_012078290.1:0-529 GCF_000956235.1 Wasmannia auropunctata
GGTCTGCCTTGCCAGCCCGCTCAGAGATGTGTATAAGAGACAGATTCTATATAGCTGTCCTCTATACTCTATGCATTCTCATCGATCACCGCAGCAATTTAGCGCGAAATATTTGTCTTATTAGTTGATGCGACAAGTTGGCGTACGATACAAAGGGATAATATCGGAATGAATCCGCCGAATAAAATGACAAAGTGAACGTGTAATTCGACGGTGATTACATTCCGACGAGTGTGCGCAATCTATTCGATAATAACGCGTTTAATGTTTGCATATATTTGCGTGTATTTGTGCTCCGTGTTTGCATCGTGTTGTAACTTTAATGAATTCCCGCAAACACTTTATAAATTTATAAACCATTTTTAATCCGCAATTAATTCAAATAATGGACATTTAATTTTGCAAATAAAATTTTTATAATATTACCATTTTATTTATTATTATTTGAAAAAATATGTTAAAAGTTATTATATTATTATAATTATAATTGGTGATTATATCTGTGAAACGAGTTTGTATGACAATAACT
>NW_012078291.1:0-510 GCF_000956235.1 Wasmannia auropunctata
TCTCGCAAGCAGAAGACGGCATACGAAACACACAAGACATGCACACATATATACAGATATACATGTAGTAGACATTTAATACTTTAGTCAGGAAACCGTCGACGGTCGATCGACCTCCTTTTCCTCGGGCCCGACCTCGGGTCAAGGTCCGTCGCACGAGGTGGCGGAGGTTGACCGTCCTGTCGCTCACGTCGCCACTACACGAGTTTACGTTAATTAATCAATGCTCTACTCTCAGAGCGGAGGACACGGTCAATATGGGTCCTGGCAGTTTCAGGCTTAAGCGTCCTCCCTTCCCGGCCGCCCTCTCTCGTCACCGGGGGCCTATCCTTCCTTCTGGTCCCGGGGACGGGACGCGGGGGCATCCCGCCGGGAGGGGTCCTTCTAAGCGAAAGGACGAAAACAGGAAGTACACTATAAGCATTAGCGCATTACGCGGCTACGCCTAGGTTTAAAATGTGGTGGAAAAAAATAAAGGTAAAAAGGAAAAAAAAAAAGAAAAACGGACAA
>NW_012078292.1:0-511 GCF_000956235.1 Wasmannia auropunctata
ATCTCATATTGAAAGCTGCAAAATATGTTATATAAATAAAATTAATTTTAAACATGCATATGTTACAAACAAAAATGTCTTTTCTCATTTTGTTCTCTTAATTTTAATGTTTTCTGGGATGGAATCTCCAATTATTATATTATTATAATAATATTATTATTATTATATACAAAAACATGAATATTTTCATGTATTAATATTTTAAGGACATTATTAATATTAAGGATAAAATTTTATAAGCTAATTAATTCGAATTAAATAATATAATATTATAATAATATTTCAAAATATTCAAACTAAATTTGCGTATAAGCATTCATAATGAATCGATGTAGACGTATCAATATGACGTAAGATTATATTCTTACAGCTATCACGCGACGTTACACGTGCTACTATTCGGAGGAATTTTATTTGCTAATTTATAATTCCAATTCAATTCCTAAGTATTTAAATAAGAGAAAATTAGTCTATTTAATTATATTTATTATATTATTGATACTTATAAAAA
>NW_012078293.1:0-516 GCF_000956235.1 Wasmannia auropunctata
ACTGACCGATAAAAGGGAGGAGGTAGCGACCCGCATAAGCGAAAAGAAGGGAGTATTTCCTTAGGCATTGACGCTATTACGTGGCGTCAAGAGCTTCCTGACGTCGTCAGGACAGGTGCACTTAGGTATTGTCCGCAGCAACGAGAGTCCGGGCATTTCGTTGTCTCGTCTCGAATGATATGGTGACAGCTGAAGAATCATTACGCGACAGAGGATAACGCCCGTATGCAGCTGTCGGCATACGTTTAATTGTACCGCAAATAAAGTGCGATTATTCTTGCTAGTTCATCGGTTTCAGAGTTCACTGTCGCAGATCTCGCAGATATTCGCAGATATCATGAAAATTGATCCGGAATCGCTAATTTGAAGTGATTAATATTAATGTTGTAATTAAAGCATTATTCTGCAAAAAAGCAAACGTTTAGTGAATATTAAAATTAATTTTTACAACAAAAATTGTTTGAATTTATATAAACTATAATAAAAAAATATATATATATACAGATCGGAAGAGCA
>NW_012078294.1:0-1020 GCF_000956235.1 Wasmannia auropunctata
CGTATTATACGTTTTACATACATACATCTATCTAAGCCGCTGCCATCTCTAGATCGCTCGAGCACTAGAGGTGCAGTCGGTAATTTACCGCCTATGGTAAACGGCTTGAAAATGTGGTGTCCATCCATTATCATTCACCCGTCAAATTATAAAAATTAATTACCTATAATAACATTGGTAAATGCGGTATCCTTTACAGACATAGCACCTTTTCGTCCAGTCCACGAAAATTGTTGGCACAATGTGTCAGTTAAAGTAAATTTTAATATGTTTCGTGTTTTTGCCATATAAGATTTTCCCCCAATTTTTGCAATCTTGTTTTTCTATAATTAAAGATACAAGCATATAAATTACACGATAGACATAGTGTTTTACACAATAGATATATAAAGTAAGTTTTAAAATGTAATAAATTTTACTAACTGAAAATGTATTTCGTTACATAAATTATATAGGATTCATAAATTGACATCATCGTTCAGAAGGTAATTAAAAACCTAAAAACAAGAAAAATTGATATGAACATACGTTCAGAAATGCGTTGTAATTTCCAGAATTTCCGTTTATTAAAATATTATTAAAATAAAAATTAATTGAAATAATGCTAAAGCAACCCATAACTTTTATTTCGCTTTAGTTATATTATGAAACTCATTATATATTATAATCATCCCATCTTTTGATTTTGATAAAAAATTAGAAATACAGCAAATTTTAACATAAAAATGACGATAATTTAATTTAAATTAACGCATTTTCGGACGTATAATGTTCGTATCAATTTTGCAACATTTTTTCTTGTTTTCGGATCGCCAATCACTTTCTGAGTGATTAACTTCAACTTATTTGGGATACTCTTTTTAGTTTTAATTGTACATATATTAAAGATTATTATGAAAAAGACAATTATCAAAAAAAGTATGAAAAATACTTACAAATTGATTTCGAATTTCTGGATCTATTAAATCCTTCTCGAACTGTAGAAATTCTTCCGTGGTTGACAGTTGGAATTCTGGTAAA
>NW_012078295.1:0-536 GCF_000956235.1 Wasmannia auropunctata
ATGCGGGTATAATATTAGTTTAATCGATGTACATCAATACTTAGTGCCCGGCGGATGATTCCACGGTACGGGTTTCAATTTGGATAATCAGCTTAATTGCACAGGACATAAATCGTCGGTGTTGTAAATCGTTAAACGGCTTATTAGCTATTCAGCCGAGTATTAAAGGCGCATTTTAAAAAAGGCGGCGGGATCGCGACATTGAAAGTAAAAGAATGGATAGACCGCGGCGTAAACAGAGTGGAACGCCCGAGAAAACGGCCGCTAATTGGATCATTATCATTGGAATCGCAGACAAGAATCGTGTTTGAGGAAGTGTATGTCATTTATTAAATCCGGCCGGTCAGAGGCCGAAGCCGTCGTTAATATCTTTTTATTGTGTTTGGCAATAAAAGATTAGCACGAAGGGTATTAAGTATGTTAAGCAAAATGCTCTTATTGCGGAATCACTTTTTCATTAAACGAATAATCTTAATGAAAAATATGCAATTTTTATTGCCATGATTTGGAATCGTATGCCGTCTTCTGCTTGTATC
>NW_012078296.1:0-576 GCF_000956235.1 Wasmannia auropunctata
ACGATCGCGCGTTTTGTGCAAGCAGAAGACGGCATACGAGAGCCAAGTTACTCCAACTAACAGTTATATGACAGGAAATTGTAAACATAACATAAAAATTATTATTACATATCTTATAAATACGGATTACACCACTAGCCTTTTAAATTTTTATTTTTTCCCTTCACGTGAATTAAAAAAATTTTTCATCTCTCGCAGTTTTATATTTTCATATTTCTTTGAAAGATATATGGACGAAATTTATGACTTTATATATAACTCATTTTAATTTATCTTGACATCTTTTGATATATTTTAATCGCTTAATTGCATTATGTTTTAGTATTCGTATCTTTGTGTTTTTGGGAAATACTTGAAAAAATAATAGTAGATTCTTTTTCTTATATAAAGCTTTCGGCGCATTTTGCGACAGATTGAAAATAGAAAGGATATCCCCGCCTTTTCTTGGTCGTTCAACTCGTAGTGTTCTATGACCGGTGTGGCGGTGGGTTGTACTGTCAAGCAGAAGAACGTATAATTCGGAATTTCGCCGCAAAGGCGTAATACACCCGAGCGTAGCTGTAGCCGCCGACAGGG
>NW_012078297.1:0-575 GCF_000956235.1 Wasmannia auropunctata
GTGTGCTATTACGAATCTTGATATTTTTATTTTTTTTGTAATTTTTATTATTTTATCATTTGATTATTATTATTAAATTAGACTGTATCTTTCTTCCAGTTTTTCTCAAATATTTATTACACTATGTTCACGAAATCGTATATATGTGATATGTAAATGTGAATATCGGCAGAGTATTGAATTCAGGTCCACGGGATTCGTTAAGCCTAAATGACTGTCCGGATCAGCCATTCCTGCGGGAACGAATATCTCCTGCACGTCACAGGCCTCCCAGCGACCTCGGAGTGGTCCACGATGACGTAAAATTCGACGCTGGCGCAGGTGCGTGTCCCACGCGTTATCGACCAGCGATAAACGCCAGACGATACATTGACGTGATACGCGAATACCTCGGGATACGGCGGTAAGTCGATCCCCATCGTTGGACGGCATTATCAAAATGAATGTCCACGTCGATAGTGCTTCCCCCAGACAGCCCGCATCTACGATAAATCGCGATACGATTCGAAAACAATTAGCGCTATCTCTAAGTTTGCATCTGACCGTGAAACCGACGACTCCTTTCAATTCTCTCA
>NW_012078298.1:0-587 GCF_000956235.1 Wasmannia auropunctata
ATTATAGACGTGTGCTGTTATGATCTCGTACAAAGCCTCCGTAAGTCGAATTTTCATATGTTAACCCTCTTTTACTCGAATTTCGATAAGTCGAAAACTTTATAACGCGAACAATTTTTCTAGTCCCTTGAGATTCGAGTTATATCGAGGTTCGACTATATATACCTACGTACGAGCGCATCGGGATTAATCGTTATGGCACTTGTTATGGCGCGAGCAATTGCCATTGGCATATGCCATAAAGTGCTGCAAGGTAAAAAGAACACGCGTTAAACATGCGCGTTATAAATACCGCAAAACTATAATATTATCATTCCGTGAAGGATGCTACCAAAATTTATACTCACGTTGAATTAAAAAAAAAATAAAAGAATAAAAAATATTATGGAATCCAACCGCTACTTGCGATAACATCGAAAATTTTCGTAAAAAAAATTGCCACATGATCGTACTTTTTTTTTAAACGTAATCTCTGAATAAAGTTTAGCGTATCTTGTGTGAACGAGAGACTCTTGATGTTTGTCTTCGGCTTTTATCTCCGGACACACGGAGCCCTTCTGCCGCGCGGTTGCTTATTGAACCGAGCG
>NW_012078299.1:0-585 GCF_000956235.1 Wasmannia auropunctata
TGCCTTGCCAGCCCGCTCAGAGATGTGTATAAGAGACAGGTATTAACGTGCATTACATTTCACTTCCAAACGACATACATGTCGCGATTGCGAATTTACGCATCGACGCACTGCGTTACTCTTCGTGCGAAAATAATCAACGCGATACCGTGGTGGCAAATGGAACTCTCCTCGCGCAATTCCGTCCGTAATTTCCGCACTAATTCTTCCGCATATGGGAACCGAAGCTGCAGCATGCAAGTAACCACGACCTGCAACGCGCATCTACGTGGTCAAAAGCCGGTCAGATTCAATTACGAGGCAGTTTAATAATTCGCCGCAAGCCGAGTCACGTACCATGCCGAGACAAGAGTCGCCCCTTCCTCCGATTTCGCCAAAGTTGCGAACTTGTTTTTGAGCTTGCCACTCGCATCGCTGCTGCAACTCTGCGTCCCCCTTACTTCCCGGACCACGTCCCGCGGACGATGCGCCGCGTTTGCGGAAATTCAAGCCAAAATTTCTCATTTTCTACAGACTTCGCGTGATTACTTGAGCAAACGTGCGTAAAAAAATTTACTTTTGCAATCCGCACACTTGCATTTTAAA
>NW_012078300.1:0-978 GCF_000956235.1 Wasmannia auropunctata
TATTTAGATTCCTATCTAAATTCCATTAAGCTATTAATTTATTCTTGTTTAACATTCGGGAGTAACAAAAATACCTGAACAAAAATGATGTCTGAGCAGCACTCGAGTGGGAAACAAACGCACCCCAATCTATACGCGATACTTATAGAAATAAAGTAACGATAAAGTAACTAACCAAATTGTTACCGTTATCGAAAAAATGTAACTGCATTACCGTTAACGTTACTCATAAGGAAATGTAACGTCGTTTATACTCATTCGTTACTGAAAAAAAGTAATTGTAACGGTAACGACGTTACAAGTAACACGTTTCTTGCCAACTCTGGTTAATTGATGTTAATTAATTTATCTCTTATAAAAATTACTGCGCAATAGTAATCATGTTGATTAGTTGCAATGATGACATCTCAAGTATTGATCAAATTATAGAAATATTTTCATTGAAACATTTCCAATCGATAAGACAGACTTATAATAAAATATACCGAAAATTCTTTTCTAAGAAGGATTTTCTAAATTCAAAATCTAATCTCATACATTTTTTGCCATAAATTTTTTAAAGGTTTTTTAAAGATGCTTATTAGCATTAATATTATTAAAGTGTCAATTTAATTAGTGATATTATATAACTTCAATTTCAGTTGTGAAACTGCAGTGTTTTAAGATCGATATACATGTTATAATTGACGCACAATTTGTATGAATTGGATAATACCTATATAAATTTACACACAAATATTATTAGACATCATGTAAAATTTGCTTTGACCATACAGTATATACTATTGTTAATTGTATATATTAATTGTATATTAATATTTTCGATCTATTGTTCACTTATTATTTAAGCCGGTTCGTTAGCAAAATCAAAATACTTCAATCTGTTTAAAAATTATATAAAATATTATTTAAAACGAAACTAATATTATATTAAAATTTCAAACCAATTAACCGTATGAGATCGGAAGAGCACACGTC
>NW_012078301.1:0-693 GCF_000956235.1 Wasmannia auropunctata
ATGATCTGAGAGAAGAGGTAAGTCTGTTTGTGTTATTAATACATGATTAAATTAGCCCTTTCTCCATAACGTAAAACATTATTGATATTCATATACAGTGATTAATTTATATAAGATATAAATGCAATTTATATAAGATATAAATTGCAAATTTATGTATAAATTCAATTTATTGTTTACGTACGTAACTTGGATAATATATACAATATATTTATGTATATAATAAAAAATGCAAAAATGTGTTTGCAGATCCATCAGTTTACACAACAGATAGTGCTTAATTCATTACATTTTACCGCTTTCGGTTTCTTTTCAATTGATAATTCTCTTACTGGCAAGGTATGTTATTTACTTGGTCATTTAACTTAATCGGTCAAATTAGAGATTATATCGTTTATTTATTCTTAATAATATTTTAGTATAATTGTTTATAAAAAAATTTAAAGTGTAAAGCTACATTTAATATAAGATTTAAAAATGCGAGGAAAAATAAGATTATATACATCTATTTTTTTCAGTTTTTTGCCACGGTCACGACATATGTTGTTATTTTAATACAAATGAATACACCCATCATAGATTATAATGACGAACAACATAATGACATGTAAAATAAGAATTCAAATGTATTAAACAATCTTCTATTAATGCTATTCCAAGAGACAGGAGTTTACGAAGGACTTTCAACAAGAG
>NW_012078302.1:0-786 GCF_000956235.1 Wasmannia auropunctata
AGGGAGTAAAATAAGGATAAGATTTTATTATAATTCCCATTATTGACTGCTTCCTCTTATTTATTATTTCCTTTTCAAATGTTAATTTCCGGTAATGTAATATTCACCCGCGAGAAGAAATGGCTCCCCAGCGAGTTCTATGAATACCGTAAGAGATACAAAAGACATATTTTTGCCGGATCGATAACCCACGCGGTATGAATGATAAATGCTTATCCCCCGGGGGTACGGCAAGGACTCTTCTCAGCCGAAAAGTTTAGGGCCAATTTTATCCCCATTCGGTGCACACGGTCCCGTCACGTTTCGCACGGCGGCGCGGCGGCCTGCCCGCGTAAAAGGGCGGTGTTAAAAATTCATTATCTCGCCTGCATGCACCGGAGTTCGGAGTCAACGAGCCCGAGAGCACGAGAAAATTTTTTTCACGAGGCGGAACGCGCATAATTTTACAGCCGCGCCGCGCGCGGATTCGCGCGCGGTAATAAGGGCTAAAGGGCGCATTCCCTCAACCCCTCCCCCCTTCCCCGTTTCCTTCCCTTTCGCGGCAGTCATACCGGCGACGTGCGGGGGTGTTCGTCTCTTCTGATTCGCGAGAAGACCATTTAACCCGCGTTGAAGAGCCTTAAAAATTCCACGAGCGGGATTATTCTCACCTCGGAAAAACGGATAGAACGCGCGACACTGCGCGTGTATCTGTATATATACGACACGGACATCGAGAAAAACTTTCGCGCCACCTGGGCTTCCACTGCAAGTGCAACTGTACCGCGATATCGGGAGCGCGAGATT
>NW_012078303.1:0-678 GCF_000956235.1 Wasmannia auropunctata
TAGTGACTGGAGTTCAGACGTGTGCTCTTCCGATCTATTTCAGAGTTAGCGATGATGAAAAAATGTACAGTGATTGTTTTTTTATAAATTATAATAAATAGAACTAGCGATGAGAAAATCGAGTGTATGATTGATTGTAGCTTGATTCAGATAAAAATTACTCTATATGAACGCGTTAAAAATTCACTTTCATACTCAATATGCTGCAGGCATGTAGATTACGTGCACTCTAATATTTTTCACGCGGAATACAATTCGAATATAATTTTAACAACAATTGGCGTCATTGAATTTATATCAGCAGTGATTTTTACTTCGTTTTAATTCAAACCGAAGCACGTGAATTTCGTTAGCGGCACGAAATATCCGTTCCTTGTAAAAAAAGCAGTGAGATTATTTAAATTTGATCGCGTATTGTACAACAAAATTCAACGCGCTTCGATTCTGTATTACGCGCGTAAAAAAAATGACGCAAAAGCTTTCCCGCTGAATTTTAGATATTGCAGAACGCTTCCATGACGGGACGATGCAAAATATATGTACAGGAGGAGCACCGTAAAAATGAACAAACGCGAAAAATTAGCACTCTCGCATACACACGAAAGTTCTCGGCATGCTAATTCGCGCGGCCATTGTGGCCTGCGATGAGGAACGATGTAAAAGAGCGAAATAAATGGA
>NW_012078304.1:0-1656 GCF_000956235.1 Wasmannia auropunctata
AGAATTAATTTACATATAAGAGGTGAATTTATCCCTTTAAACTGTTTTTTTAGCACCAACTGATAATTTCTAAATTCATCTATTTATGTGACCTCAAAGTGTACCAAGTTTCATTAAAATCAGAATTTGACACTTCGCGAGGTTCCCTTGTAAGTGTATATATTAAAGTTGATTCATTCGAATTAATTTATTAGATATAATTATCGAAGCTTTCCAAGTTTAATGTTGCACAATGTTTCCAACAGAACCTACGGAGGTAAGGAGTCAGCGCAGGGAATCGGAATCAGACTCCGATGGCTCGCAAGCCGAGGGCGGCAGAAGTTTGGATCTCGCCAGTTCGCACAGCTCCGACGAGGACGACGTCACGTCGAGGTCGCATAGGAACATGGGAGTGTCCACGCAGCAGCACGTCGCCCACAGCTACCTGCCCAACATTCATACCAATCCTGCCGAACACTTGAACATACTTTGCTCGAACGCTGAGCTCTTCCCCAACATCAAACCCATCTACGCCCCCCGATGGAGCTCTCAACTGCCAGAAGCGTATCTATCATCAAATGGTGAGATTGGCATAAATCGCACAAAATTTAAATTTAGAACGAAAAGAAAAAAACAAAAACTCTTGAATAAAAGGTAAACAATTGTAAAAAAGATATGGAAATCAAATTAAAAGATAAAGGTAAAATGAAATAATTAAAAATTAAATTTTAATTAAATGATTAAATAATTCTTTAAATGTTATTTTGTTGTTTAATTTATAATATTATAGTACCTAACATTTATATGAACGTATAGCAGTATTATGTTATAAGGTATCTAATTACAAGTATCTAGTTATTTTATCTAGATACTTTTTGTGCATCTATTTATGCGACTATAATTACCTTTCTTAATTCAATAACTATAACTGTAATATACTATAATTATATATACAGTTATAACTGTAATATACTGTAATATACTATATAAGTTATATATACATTTCTATCTTGTTTGTTATCTAAAATAATTTTAGATGCATAAAAGATACCTTCAGAATTACAATAGAGAACATCTCGTTTGATTACATTGCAATTGATCACAGCCACGCAATAGCACTGAGCGGCTAAGTAGCAATTTTATGTGATTGATTGGATCTAAAAATAAGATCACCAATCATATCCGCCTGCTATTTAGCCGTTCAGTGAGTGATTGTAAATTAAAGTGTCACGATTTTTCTCATGCGATCTAATTTATAGTTTTAATAAAATTGCACCACACAAGCACACAGAATTTCTAATAAAATACTAGATCGCATGTACCATACATAATTATAATATAGTTCTTGAAATATTTAAATCATATATAACACAGTTTTACCTTCTTCAGCATCAGTAGAACATTTTTTCAGTACTGGAGAATAAATGGAGAACAAATTTTAATAATACCAAAAAGAAATTGGTTATCGATACTTTTGAAATGTTACTTATGTTTAAAAAAAATATTTAGAACGTATGATAAAATGAGAGAATTTAAAAAAACATAGTATACAGGGTGGACCATTTTAATCCATCCAGTCGAATATCTCGAAAAATAAGCACACTAGGAAAAAATGTTTCAGATAAAAGTTGTAGGGTTTTGAGGGGGACATAAGATAAACATCGGAAGAGCACACGT
>NW_012078305.1:0-714 GCF_000956235.1 Wasmannia auropunctata
CCTCTCTCTCTCTTTCTCTTTCTCTTGTCCGCTTCCGCTCCTTCACCGCGGAGTTCTGCTTCCCTCGATCGTTGGCTCCTGCCGCACGTCCTTCGCCGAGCGTATCGATGGCACACACGCGTCTCGGTCCCGGCACGACTTGACTTGACACGGCCGCGCGCCTCGGTTTTTCTTTCGTCGCGCGAGAAAAGATAAAGACCAGACTAGGAATAGGGAGAATGACGAACGTCAAAGCGATGATCGAAAAGGAGCCGGCACTCGGAGCAAGAAATGCGCGTAACAGATGAACCACACGCGGATCGACGCTCGTCACGCTACTGAGCCAAGCCGAACCGAGCAGGCCCGCTGCGCGCCGCTCCTAGGTAGCAGGGCCCCGTCGCGACGACGCGGGAGCGCGCGAGGGTGGGGGCTGCTTCGGCTCCCGCGGCTCTCTAGCGATGGCGACGACACCCTCGCGTGGAGGAGAAGCCAAGAGAAGCTGACTTTGAACGCGCTCTAAGAGGAGGATACTTTCTTTACCGAGGAAACAAAATCGCCATTGTCTGAACTTTTTGCTGGGAAGAAAACATTGGTCCTCTAGCAAACACAAAGTTACATGTAACATACATTATACATGTAATTGTAATTTCCCACTCAACAATATAACTATAATATAACATGTATATTATACACATCTCTGAGCGGGCTGGCAAGGCAGACCGATCTCGTATGCCG
>NW_012078306.1:0-717 GCF_000956235.1 Wasmannia auropunctata
TCTTAAGTCTCATTGTAGACACCGTTTAAGTTAATTAAAATGTACAGCCAAAATTATAGAATATAATTTGATAAAATCATATAAACTAACTGGCGAAGCAATTATAACATCGAACGTTCTTGCGATTATTAATATATCACGGTGCTAGGCTACGTTAATTCGTATAATTTTATGCCTATACGTATATACGATATTACGCGATAGAAGGATTTCTTGTCATATATTTTCTCGTCATTCGATCGTGTACTGCAATCCCCCCGGGGGAAAAACTAATAAAAGCCTCGGTTGTATACTAATCCGGCATTACAGATCGTCTATTAATACGGCTTTGCCAAACGAGGTCCAGGCGGTGCGACTATCGAGTGACATCACGCTCTAAAGTTATTTATTACAAACGTGAATGAAACAGTTCAGCGTGACAATCGTTGATAAGAGGCAGCCCGGGAGCTCGAGGGTGAAGGAGGATAGGCCGTTTATGGGTGTTCCGATAACCCGCTCTTCTCCAATCGCACGTGCGCGCGAGCGCGTTCGTCTCTCTCTCTCCCCCCCCTCTCTCTCTCTCTCTCTCTCTCTCTTCGCAGCTAAACTCCCACAGTCTGCAGACGATTGGCGAAGAGAGCATGCAGTTTTACGAACTGTTGACACGTCGGAGGGACAAAGCGGAATGTTATTGACTCTCGGTGATCTAATGATAAATTGACAGATTCGCACGTATCA
>NW_012078307.1:0-733 GCF_000956235.1 Wasmannia auropunctata
GCGTCCCGTTCCTGCAGAAAAACGTCTACACGTTTCGCTTATTTTCTAATTCTGTCCATCTGTGCGTAACCAGTGATACGTGCGGCGGCGCGGCTTGTACGCCGCAAACAGACTCGCGCCAAATTAAATGCAATGACTTTGAGACCGAGGGGGACGACCGAGAGAGAGCGGGGAATAGGAGAATGAATGATTTAAAATTCACTCTCTGACTCACACTCCACAGTCACTTTGATTTACTCAATTAACCTTCCCGATCGTCCATGAACAGTTACTCTCATGCCCGACCATTACGCTTTTTCTACTGCACCGAGAGAGAGAGAGAGAGAGAGAGAGAGATGCGAGATTTATTATTTTGGCGAGACTATACGCCTCGATATACAGCCGTAATTGGATCTGGGACATCTCCTTGTCAGGTAACGTCATAATCCCGCGTGGAAAAGCTGGAAGCACGAGAGTAGGTCGTTACTCTCTGGAAAACCGGAAACGCGGCAGAGAAAGGACAGGAAGGGAAGCGGCCGGCCGACGTACTGGAACGAACGACTAAACAGGCTTAATATTGTTAGCGCGACTACGCCGCTGTGCTTTTCGTTCGAAGCACGCTGGACGTCGTTATTATCTTGGCCGTTAAATATGGCCTCGCCATATTTAACACACGTGAATAAATTAACGTGCGCGGCGAACGGACATTTCGCTCTTTGAAGGATAAAGAGAGAAAAGAGAGAGGAAAAAAAAA
>NW_012078308.1:0-739 GCF_000956235.1 Wasmannia auropunctata
AAAAAAATTACGTAGCAGGAAATACGTACACACTTAAACATATTTCGTTTTTTGTAATCGATTAATCATAATACACCCTCGATAAGAATTTAAAGGGGATTAAAAATAATTTCGTCGACGAAATTCTAACGAATAGTTTTCCAATAATACACAAAACTTTCACTTCAATTTCTAATTGCGCTAATTCGTCGCCATTCTTTCCAAATGCTGGCTAATTAACTTTCCAAACGACAAAACACTGCAAATAAAAAAAAAGCCAGTAATGCGTATGGATAAAACATAATACATACTCTAAAATTACAGCTCCAAAATTTTTGTGTTTGACTATAGCAAAAAGTCAGATAGATGTCTACAGCGAACGTTCAACGTCGGATTAGCGAGGTAAATAGCGCAATTACTCTCCATTGCCATTGCACGTTACTTATGCAAACTGGAAGATTCAAGATGCGTATTGACTTTTATTAAGCAATCGAATGGAACAAGAAATAACAGTCTCGAAAGATAAATTTCGATTAAATAATTAATAATTTTCCGGTTATTTCGAGCTTGGTGCAATTCAAATACGCTATTTTCAATGACAACACATGAAATGTTTACATTTACTGAATTTGTAAGTATTCATAATTCGTCAGATTTTATGATTTAGTCACGAGAGAGAGAGAGAGAGAGAGAGAGAGAGAGAGAGAGAGAGAGAGAGAGAGAGAGAGTCAAATAATTTTATCGTTGATTACGCGATTAC
>NW_012078309.1:0-762 GCF_000956235.1 Wasmannia auropunctata
AGACTTTTCAACAAAATCGTTTTTTTCGTGCATGTTTAAATTTAGTTTGTTTTTTTTAGCGAGCCCGAGTTTCAACGAGCGTGATCGTTTGTCCGATGCGAAGTGATTAATGGGTGTATGGATCGAGACACGTGATTAAGGATAATTAATACTATTATCGATATACTTGAAGACGATCGTCCGTCGTGAAATTCGGTACTTCAGACGCTCGTTTGCACGCGAAAGTCGTCCGGGACAGGCGACATGGCGCCCATCCGCGAATATTACACGAAACTCAACGGAATAATGCGACACGCGCGCGTCAATACGTCATTCCGACGGGGACCCCGATATCGGTGCGTTATCGCGATCAGGGCGAGCGCGGCACGGGTGAGAATATCGGAAAACGCATATACGATCACGATCGGACGGATTAATTGACGCGCTAAAACGATCGCTCGGTAGAGATATATATATCTCTCTCTCTCCTCGGATCACTCCCGCGGACTCACTGCGAACGTTCCCTCGCGCGAAAATCCGTCAAGGTTTATACCGTCGGCGAACATGTCGGCATGAACTTCGCTACACCGAATTCATGTCGCCATACAACGATTCGATATTCCCGATATTCCCGAATTTCCGTATTAGTGTCTGTCTCATCACGCGATTTAAGTATCTCACCGCACAACTTAAAAATTTGACCGCGAGTGACTTTCGCCTGAGGGCAAATGCCATGTAGAAAAGGAGAAAGAAGAAGCTATGCCGAATACATCGGCGGGCGAG
>NW_012078310.1:0-812 GCF_000956235.1 Wasmannia auropunctata
ATAGTACATCGTGGTTTGCATTTCCAAAATATTAGTTATCTATAAAGTATATATTACGTATATTAAATATAAATTAGAAACCTATAAAAAAAAAGTGTCGCAACCTTTTAGTGAGCGAGTGTACACATTCAAATCATTCGCGTTTGAAAAACTCAATGTTACGCAAGGCTAAAACTATTCTTGTCAATCTATCGTACGATCGGCGCCTATTGAGTAATTGCGTGTTGCTTCTTAATGAGAGACATCGTACGTGGACGTATGTATATCTAATTCACGACAGCGTATGAAACCTACGAGAGATTTATTTGAGACGACGGTGTCGTCGTCATCACGACTAAGGCGTCCTTGGACCGTATTCCACGATCGCGTTTTACCACGTTCGCGCAAGAAGATGTAGGATACGCGTACAAGACTGGCATTGAATTGCGTGAACTACGCAAAATATATTATTTTCCGAGGTTTCCCACATCCCACTTTAATGAGAAACTAATAATAAAATTTATTATTTATTATTCTATACACGCTTTGACTGTTTCTCTCAGTTGATTTTCTTAATATTAAGAAGCTGACTGCAGTTATTTTCGTTAATATACTGATTTTGTTTATGTCTAATTTCTATAGGCCTTATGCAGTGCGAACAATTCACCTGTCTACTCTACATTTGCAACACAATGTGCACCGGAAACAGTGAACATAAGTCACACCTGGCTTCCTCTACCGTGGGCCGTTTATACGTTACGTTGCATGTTGGTGCCAGCAACGCGCGTTTCGATTGACCGACTTATTGTTAGTTGGCCTAGTCAAATTTAACA
>NW_012078311.1:0-843 GCF_000956235.1 Wasmannia auropunctata
ATGTCGTCATCTCGGTTACAGCACGGAATGTCGCCGTCGCTTGCGCGACGATACGTCTACGTGACGCGATTGTTTTCGTTCTAGGAAATCGGCCGACATACCGACATAACTCTAACAATGCAATCGACACGACGCGGGCGCGCGTTTCGCGTGCTATCTTCTTTCCTCGCTTCGAGGTAATTAAGCGCCGGGCGTTCTCGGTAAATCGCCGCAGCCTTCCGCGAAGGAATTATTTTCACCGGTCCAGGAATGCACACGCCGGCACCCGGGCCTCGAGACGAGTGCCCCGGTGTCTTAAAACGCGAGAGCTCAAAACCGTCGATCGACCGCCGCGATATACGACGCGGGCGACGTGGGTGCGTATACGATAATTCGCGGCGGCGACGACGGCTCGATCGCGGCGGCACGACGAATGAAAATCTTTCCGTCGAATCAAGTGGAGTATATGAAGATAAATGGCGACGAAGTGGCTCGCCACGACGATCAATGAATATCGCTGTGGATCTGCGTCGCCGCACGGTTGACGCTACGCGCGTATATTATATTTCACGGCCTGTTCTAATCGCGTCCGAGAATTAAATTCCTCGAATCTATCTTTTCTCGTTTACTGTGACTTCGATGTGCGAAAGCTACGTAATTACGTAATTCTAATTTTTTAAAATATAACTATACATATGTTAATATTCATCAATGCAAAAATTACACTACTCTCTAAATTTTTTGGAGTGAAATTTCACTCTAAGGAGTGAAAATACTGCCACTCAAGTGGCCGAGTGACAGTATTTTCGCTCTTTTGGAGTGAGATTTCACTCTTTTGGAGCTGTCTCTTATACACATCTCTGA
>NW_012078312.1:0-856 GCF_000956235.1 Wasmannia auropunctata
GGCGAAAAATGCAACGCATCCGATATACAGTGCTCGGTAAAGAAATGTATCCTGCACCTGAAAGGGGAATTTTGTAACTTCTCGCTGGCCGCGCGACACGAACCCCACTTTCCCGGGACTTTGTTTTTCCAGGGATCGTGGCGAGTTTACCCCCTCGAAGAACGGAGAATAGAAAGTTAGTCTTTCGTAGCGATTTTTCCAAGTTTCCTTGGGGGATCACATTACTAGATTAAGCCAGGGCTCTTTTCAGCGATCCTCTTTGACCCGCTTGTCGGGTCTGTTGCGTCGTTTTCCCTCGCCGGAGCGCTTTTCCCGCGCCCTCGAGTCGAGGTAGAGGGGGAGAGAGAGAAAAAAAAGGAGACGTAAAGCGACGACGCTCGCCTTCTCGTTTCGACGCCTGGGATACCTGGCCCTTCTGCGTCCTTCTCTCTATGTGCCGTTTCTTTTTCGCGCGGACGGACAGTGGAGGAGGATAAGAAACTAGACGGAGGAAGATAAGACGAAACTGGAGCGCGGAACTTCTGTCTTGAACGCCTGTCCGGATCTAGGAATGGTACAGGTCGAGAGAAATCAGACGTTCGTTCCGAAGCAGTGCTTGAAACATTTATCTAGAGATTCACGGCGAACCCAAGCGCGACTTCTGAAAGTCTCGTTGCACTTTTAAGACTGGTTAAGACTGACGTTTCACCGATCCTGTGAAGCAGGTTTAATCGTCCGTAGTTCTTTGAGAGTAGCGATCGAGCGGCGCATCAGGAATTGATATCAAGTTAAGCTTGAAAAGGAATTGTGTATATTTCTTGATCACCGAGTTTCCAATTACTCACTCTAATTCGTATGCCGTCTTCTGCTTGATAGA
>NW_012078313.1:0-886 GCF_000956235.1 Wasmannia auropunctata
GACCGTACACATTAAAATTTTTTATATATATTTTTTTTAGAAAATAAGCCAAAGTTTCTCGAATCCTCGATCTCACGTTTTTCGTTTCTTCTCTTCCCGCACAAAAATTTAATACCATCGCTGCAATTGGTCAAAATATATATTTTTACGATTTGTAAAAAGATAATCTATAATACAGTCTCGATGCATCGCTGTCAGTGACGTTGTCGACCCTGAAAGGGAACCCAGGCACCTCCACTGGGTTGCACGACTACACGCGCAGGTACACGTACACGTGGCATTCCGCGGCGCGTCGAGCACGAAATTACAAGAAATGAAATGACACACCCGCCGCGGATTATCTCTCGAAAACGACTTATTAAGGTCCCGTGGTCCGTCGACGATGCGCACGAATAAAACCCGATCCGCCTTCACACATCGACGTGCCCGCGCGTACGTACACACGATCGCCGGCCGTCGGGATACTCGCGTCTTCTTCTGTATACGTTGCTTTTCACCCCGTTCTTCTTTTTTTCCCTTCCCTCCTCTTCCTCCCCGTTCGCCACCCTGTCGTCGTCGGGGGCGAGACGCTCCGCAGAAACGGCGAGCGCGCCCGAATGATATGTAATTTCAATAATCAATCGCATGAACGTCGTTTAATTTTTATAATGATCACGCCGCCTCTATATCTCGCATGGGAACGCGAGCTCGAGATCGGAGTTCCTATACACAAAACGGTCCCCATGGAACAAAGGAGCTGCAGCATCGTCGTCCAAGAGCAAAGGGGACGATTACGGTTTTGATTGGTGTAATTCGTGAGTCGATCTGCCTGTACTTTGTATGTAGGTAGATAATCTGTTACAAAAACCGTTCTTGCTTGTTCGTATGCCGTCTTCTGCTTGAAACA
>NW_012078314.1:0-903 GCF_000956235.1 Wasmannia auropunctata
AGATTAAGTAATTCTTAAGAATTATAAATATATTCAACGGTATTTTAATATAGATAAGGATTTTAAGGTCTGTTTACACGCGACGATAACAATGTCTTTCTCGTCAATTTGACCTATCCTCTTTGTCTGAAATGTCACGACGGACCCGAGAAATTTCGTTCGTTTACGTTAGCCGATAGAACGCCGAAGTCCCCCGCGGGAGAGCTATCTGAGCCTTTTTAGAGCGGGGTTATCGTGAACCTTCGTCGCTCGTCGGGCCACGCATGGGGCCGCGTGCGGAGGGCACGTAGGGCCGCGGACAGAAATAAAACTGTCTCGCCCTTCGCAATGACCCACGTGGGATACGCTGCTCCGCAGTAGCTCGTTAGTCGATCTTTAAAACTTGCTCGTTAATTATTTGCCCGCCCGGAGCTCTCGCGTTTCGCCTCTCATGCGGTGACTTCTGCTGCAGTTCGAGCTGCAATCGCGACGCGTATCGCGAGTTCGATCGATGCGGATAATGACGGTGGAATAACGGTATGAAGCGAAAAGCTGAGTAAGTACGTAGTGATTAATAAAACGTTAGGAAAGCGCGGTTCCCCACGCGCAAATGGAATTCTCCGGTGCGGTACGGTGCGTAATTTTTTTTTTTCCCCCGATGGTCGCGTAATTGCATTTTCCTTGTACATCCATCGTGATTTGACGTTGATGTTCGCGATATTAGCCACGCTGATATGTTAATCATTGTGTAAGGGCTCGTTGCACGTTCATTGCACCGACATGCAGGAAGGAGCCACCTTTAATTACAGCTCTTGCTCCTTCCCTTTCCGACTCTCGTTTGAACGTCGAACCACCGTCTCATCGGAGAACAATGAATGAATAATTTAGCTAATGAGTAATTCGTATGCCGACTTCTGCTTGAAA
>NW_012078315.1:0-970 GCF_000956235.1 Wasmannia auropunctata
AACAACTTGAGTATACAATTGGTTGCACATTTAATTTAGAAAAATGCAACGATTAAAAAAGTAATTAATTAGATGTTAGAATTTATATCATTTTTTAACATTTAAAAATTTATAAATAAAATTTTAATTTTTTACGATATAATTTTTTTCTAAAAGTTTGTACTTATATGTTTCTGTACATCTTAATGAGCCTTATGAACATCAATTCACAGAGAATATGTATGCACGACAATTCAATTTGTAAATAAATAAATGTATATGAATTTGGATTAAACAAGGGTTCTGAAAACAAGGAAACCTGGATTCTATAAATTCTACAAAGAATACAGCTCTTGCAATTTCTAATCTTCTTAAACGCTAAATTATAAAGATCGAGAGATGAATGCTAAATTATAGATTTTATTGATTTTACAATTCATTTTAAAGCTTAGAAACATATATTAAATAGAATAACAACGCCGTAAGATATCTTAATGAAACTTAAGTACACAAGAAATCTAATGTTAAATATTTACAATTTCTTTTTCATTTAAGAATTTTTATCGTTTTGCACGCGGGACCTGGTAGCCGATTGGTCATTCAGATTTTTTGCAAGTCTATTTCGACGCGCGGGTTTTGTCGAACTTTTCGACGAGGCGGTGCCTTGCAATTTTGTCCTGACCGCAGGCCGCGACGAGTAATTACGAGCCGTTAGAACACGAATTGAAATGGGTGCTCATCGTTGTTCTTTTCACATTTTTAGAAAGCGGTTGGAAAGTGAGAAACGAAACTTTCTAACAAAACTATTACAAATACAGTTCGAAATCTTGCTTGCGCCCCAATGTTATATCAAATTCAAATCAAATTGCAATAAAGCTGGAATCTACGAAAGCGGCAACACCATTGCTTTTCGCGGTAATAGCAATTTTCTCCACACGGAAAGAACAATTTTGCTAGATCCAGAAGATCGGAAGAGCACACGTCTGAACTC
>NW_012078316.1:0-985 GCF_000956235.1 Wasmannia auropunctata
ACTTTAATTAGCTTGAGAATTATCCTTTATTTCTGCGCGTTCACGTATAACGAATATTAATCTCACGCAACTCAATTGCTCTGTCAATCAGATTATGAACGCGGGAGGAATATTTTACATAAACTGCTTATTCATGGTGATCCCCACTCAGTTCTCTCGCTCTTCTCCAGAAAAATCTCGCGCGCGAGTCGCGTGGGCGATCATCTCGTAGGTGGAATCGTTTTTGCGTGCATGCGCGTTCGTGCACGCGAGTGCATTGTCTCTTATTGTCCACCGGGATCGGCGTATCCGCTTTCCAAAACTCGAATGCGCGCAGCGCGCGCAGGTTGGATTTCTCGTTTTAGACATCGCGGCGACCGCCATTGTCCGCTATCGCCCTACACATCTGCATTTGCTTTCCAAAAGGCTTAGGACTAACGGCGATTATATTATTCACGTTTCCCTCCTACGACCCGCTAATGTGTCTTCGTCGCTACTTGGATCCCCACGTTGTAGGCAGCGAGAGCCGGGGTTTTCGACGAGACGAGAACTCTGAATCATCATAAATGAGCTCATCTTCCGGGAAATCGATATTCCTTATCGAACTTCAAACTTATAAGCAGTTGTCAACTATCATAAAATATTAAACCCGGTACGCGCCGATTGGCATTATTGCGTCAAACGGCCAGCATGCTTTTAAATTTCATTACTTTTTATATGTGTATATGTTACAGGATATATATTTTTATATTGTTAAAATTGTTACGTGTGAAAAAAAGCTACATCAACAAATCTTCCTTCGCGCAGCTATCAGAGACATTATCAAGTACCATGCGTAGTGCGTGTTGTTCCGCATCGCGGCTAATCTGGAATTGCGACACGTGCACGTTTCGCGAAATTTACGGGGCCCGCGCGGGTTGATACGCCGAATCTTAAAGAGTGACACTACGTATGCGCATGTGCATCTCTAAATTCTTTCTTCCCAAAAAGACGAAGGACGATAACG
>NW_012078317.1:0-1204 GCF_000956235.1 Wasmannia auropunctata
TATGTGTGTCGCCAACCAGGATAGAAAGTTGGGTTTTCATGTCTCTGTTTTTTTGTTCCACTGGATTCGCTTCTGGATGGTAAACCGGAGTCAGGGATTGGCTGAATCCCAGGCAGTATGACACCTGCTGCATGACTGCTCCAATAAACTGTGGTCCGTTGTCGGAAATCACACATCAAGGAATTCCGAATCTGAGCATGACCTCATTGATTAAAGTCTTAGCGCAAACTTCTGCAGTGACACGTTTTAACACGAATAATTCAACCCATTTTGTAGCAACATCATCAACTATGAGTATCCATTGATATTCTTCGATTGTTGTCGGTAAAGGTCCGAATAAGTCTATTGCTAATACTTCAAATCTTCTTGTTGCTGCTGGGGTTCTCAATAATCCTGCAGGCTTTAGGTTAGATGGCTTGTATCGCTCACATTCAATGCATTTCTTTACGTGGTCGGTGATTGTTTTTCGCATCCCTGGCCAGTAATATTTGCTCAAAATCTTTTTCAACGTTTTGTCCGTTCCGTAATGTCCAGCAGTCGGTGCGTCGTGATTTTCATACAAAATGCGATCAATTGCGCATTTTGGCACAACCCACTAAGCTTCTTCAACGTCTTTAATAGCCGCGTAACAATATAATACGCCGTTTGACATCAAATATCCTCGAGAATTTCAATTTGCTATGTCGAGGTCATTTTTTTATTTGAATGCGTTGATAATCTTCATGACTTCGGGGTCTGACATTTGTTCTTCTCTTAGTTTGGCAGCACCGTCTGTGGGAAGATCGAACTGAGCAGACTATACACTCTTTTGTATTATCGTCCGTACATGGTGGTCTCGAAAGGGTATCGGCGACGACATTACTTTTCCCTGGCGAATACACAATTTTTAGATTGTATTCTTGTAAACTTAGTGCCCATCTGGCTAAGCGTCCCGACGGTGATTTTAAATTCATAAGCCATTTTAATGGTTGATGATCAGTTCCTATTGTAACCTGGCTGCCGTCTATATATCCTCTGAATTTTGCTACAGCCCAGACAATTGCGAGAGCTTCACGCTCAGTGGTGCTGTAATTACATTCTGCAGACGTTAGAAGGCGGCTGGCATATTCTACTGGTCTTTCGTCGTTTCCCTCTCCTTGTGCGAGAATTGCTCCTATTGCATGATTACTTGCGTCTGTTCGTATGCCGTCTTCTGCTTGGACAA
>NW_012078318.1:0-1216 GCF_000956235.1 Wasmannia auropunctata
GACGCAGAAAAAGGCTAAGGAAGAAGAGGATCGGATGAAAGAAGAAAGTCAAACGAAATATTTGGCAGCGGTGTAAAAAAAAAGGCCCTAAATTTGACAGAGTGATGCAGAAGAAATGATAAAAAGTCGTGATAGCGGGTGTCGAGGGTGTTGCGAGAATGAAATTCGGAATTAGATGGAAAAAATTACGGAGGTATATATAGGAGTGCTTGAACGGAAAAATACATACAATGTAGCATAATTGGACAATAAAGTGCTGGCGGATTTTTAATCAGAACTTTGGAAGAGAGAGAGATAGAAAATGAGAAAATATGATCGAATTTATGATAATGTTTGAAAAAGGACAAAATTACAATAAATATGATAAATGTAACATTGCAGTAATAGTTAATTCAAATAAAAAACTTAATGATACTTGTAACAATAATTACAATAATTAAATTTACAAGTACATTACAATTTGTAGCGTTTTGAATCGAAATTAAACACTGTACAGAATATCTCTAAAATCTGTTCGTATTCTCTGTTTTGAATATATTTTCGGAACAATTGAAAATATGAAAAAAACGTCGAAACACGTAATTCTTTATTCATTTTTGAACGATAGTTACTTAGTTTTAACTGCCGATAATAAAAAATTCTGTCTATTCTTTTTGATAAAATAAGAGAGATTCAGATATTGAATTTCTTTAGAGAGGACTTGAAACCCTCCCAAAGGGAACTAAATCTGAAAAATAAGATTTGTAGAACTCTTTTAAATGAACAGCTTAATTACCAGCTTGCATGATTCTCTACATACTAGCCTGAGTAAAAAATACTGGTATAAGAGTCATTTATGAAATTTGTCCGTCATTTTGAATAGGGACAATATTACGAATCCGAATTTGCACCAAAAATGTTCTTTTAACAGCACCTTTTAAACGAGATATTACTAGCTCCTTGTTACAAAATTTTTTAATCATTTTCCGCCTATTTAGCCTTTTTTGAAAGACTAAGGGAAAATTTTTACGACAAAAAGGTTAATCCATCAAAATAAAGAAACACGTATTTCAATATTTTTCAAACTTTTCAGCTGCTCCAAAAATACAAAGGACGTGATTTTTTTTAAACACTTAATTTTTTTTAAAGGTTAGGCCTTTTTTTAAATGTTAATCTGTGATAAAAGATTATATAATAATTAACATAGGGTAAACTATAGATCGGAAGAGCACACGTC
>NW_012078319.1:0-1250 GCF_000956235.1 Wasmannia auropunctata
TATATAAAAATTAATTTGTTAATTATTCAATTTATAGTATGATTCTTTCTGCTGCGAACTTTTCGATGTTATATAAAAACTAAAATTATATTTTTACATTAATTGTTAAAAATAAAAATTTAAAACATTTGATACACACATAGATTGCAATTTTATTTTAATTTTCTTGTTATATCTATTTCAC
Source organism: Wasmannia auropunctata (assembly GCF_000956235.1). Taxonomy (NCBI): domain Eukaryota; kingdom Metazoa; phylum Arthropoda; class Insecta; order Hymenoptera; family Formicidae; genus Wasmannia; species Wasmannia auropunctata. The sequence goes on from NW_012078319.1 coordinate 185, forward strand.
TAATAACAATAGGTATAACATATCCTTTTTTTTCTTTAATTTATATAGAAACAACAACATCGATTTTATACCAAACTATAAAATTTTATTTAAAAAAATGATTATTTTATAAAAGACAAAAACAAGAATATCATTCACATTTAGATGAAAATAAATTTCGAAAACAAATATGTGACATGCATGTATTTATATTATTACGCCCTAATTTCTAATTCTCGCGCGCGCGTGTAGCCTTTAATTAAGTTGCTGGCAACATAATTCCTTCAATATTTCAAAATACCGTATAACTCTCAAGATATTTCATAGGATATCAATTGGACAACTTCATTTATTTCACGAATTTTGCTATATATCTCTGTCTACACGCACAATATATGTAGCACATTATTATTATTATTATTATTATTATTATTATTATTATTATTATTATAGCATGCTTCTCTCTGCTCAAGCATCTTAAGATGTCTCATATGTATTTTCGTTGGTAATTGTTGGCAATCGTCAGATGACGTCAGGACTATCATTTCCGGTGTCGCAAAGAGCGCGTTTACTAGCAGTGGTTAGTAGTTCATGTATATGTCATACTCCCGGGTTGTTTTTCCGCTCCTTCCTTTCCGTGTTCTCTCAGCGTGATCGGAGGTAGGTTCCGGATCGATTTTCTCTAATTTAGAAAAGAGAAATGATCGGGCATGAGGCTGCCGTATTTATTTTCGCGTTTCGTCGCATTGGGCTTCAGATAGCCTCTGATTTATGGCGTCTCCCGGCGCTCTTTGTTCGCGACGCGAAGAAAGTGGTGTCCGCGAGACACATGGCCAAGCGTTGCGATCAACGTGCTCGCGGAAACGATTGTGTGCTTGTTACGTTGCACATTATAATTAGCGGACCATATCGCAGCGATTCGTTGGGATAGCCGCGCTCGATCGATAGGGACGATATTTAGACGAGCATTCGTCGAGATTAACCTTTCCTCGCTTTCTTCAATCGACACGTTGGTTTAGCCTCCATTTCCATTCATTGCCATCTAACCTCACTTCAATGTGGAAAGAATTTTTGGAATAAAGTCCAA
>NW_012078320.1:0-1272 GCF_000956235.1 Wasmannia auropunctata
TATATATATATATATATGTAACATCTCTCTTGATAGTATTAAAATCGTAATGATACGAATAAAAAGTTGATTGTCCATAAATCCCTGAAATCTATCTGCAGGACGAAACCGCTCAAGCATCCGTCCTCGTCAGCGCGACGGAAAACTCGTGCGCGGATTAGCGGAGGTGTTTTGAATTACGGAGATCAAAGCACGCACAAACTTTGTTGTTAACGCGCGAGGGAGGGAGACTGGGACGGGCCACGCGGATGATTATCGGTAAGCAGAAAGCGTCCATAAGGGATTGCCGGGTAACGAGATAGCGTCAGCGAGGAGAGGTTCGAACGTGTATAGATTCCGGTGTCTTGCGTCCCCGCGATGTCCTTGAGCGGCGCGGATGAGACTCCTGAATTCGCTTCACGAATTACTTACGAAGCACGTGAGAATCTTGCTAAAGACGACGAGCCAGCCAGCCCAGCTGCCACGTGCAATTTCTACGGACAACGACGACGACGACGACGACGACGACGACGATGACGACGACGGCGAAGACGACGAACATCGCGCCTCTTGTACGTGCCTCGTCTACGTGGCACGATGAAAAGGAATCTTCTGCAGCTCACGACTTAAAATCCCCCTAAAGCGGGTCGCAGGTGTGCGTTAATGAGTCGGGCAACGATAATGGAAACGATGGTACGGCTAAGCACACACAATGGACCGACCGGTCCGCCACGCCGCTTGTGGTTCTCTCCGGTCATGTCGCGTGAAAATTTGTACAGGCTGCTTCTTTAGCACTTAACCCGTCCTAAGAAACTTACTTTACGCGAACAAGGTAAACGCATTCGATGCCGCGAGTTTCTTTCCCACATACGGGGGCTCTCCTCTGTCACGATAACAAAGAACAGGGAAAGAAATATCCGCACATATTTCCGAAATATAATACAAGTCGGATCTCGGCGATGCAAAATAGAGAAGACTCTCTCGTGCATTTTTAAAAAATGTGCAGTTTAAAAAGCTGTACAGTCGTTTTTTTTTTAACACTCGTCCTTTCTGAAAGGAGCCCACTTTATGCATCGTTAAATATATTCAGAATACAATTTTGTTTTCATGATCTTTTTATTTCCTCAGATATGCTATTAACCGAAACTGGTTTTTAAATATGATTCTGCATTACATAAACACGCCCAATCGCATTATTATTATTATAGGATATAAATATACGACTCTTTTTTTGTTTTTGTTAAAAATAAAATCCTCACATAAAACATAATTTCTGTGTTGAAAAAAAAAATA
>NW_012078321.1:0-1747 GCF_000956235.1 Wasmannia auropunctata
CCTTAAGCCGGCTCTGACCATTGCTGGCGTTGTCAAACCCGGCCGTCAGGGGGCTGCAGAGGACTGCAGGGGGCCGTGTGTGTGAGGAGCTGTCAGAATTTGTCAAATGTTATCACGTCCGTTCTCTTCTCTGTGGGATGCAGATTACACGTATGGGCGATCGAATGACTCGAGTCGTGACGTGAGACTTAACGACCAGTTAGCCTCTCCGTAGTTAATACGCTTATCAGTTGCTGAATACAAAATTTATTTAGTTGCATTTTAATCGTGAGAAATCGGTATAACCTGCCTGCGCGCGTACGCGGTTTACAATTACGTTTATTTTGTTTCGATCAAGCCGTCCGGTGTTGTCTTCCTCTCACACCGACGTAAACTATCTCTGTCGACCGAATGATACCATCGCGGTACTATGAAGTTGCACGATGGAGCTTTCCGAATCGCGAAATCTTGTTAAGGATTTAGATCTAACCCTACAACCGCGAATCGCCCCGCGATATAAAACCTGGCTTCCCCTCGCCACCCAACAGGTGAGCCATAAATTAAAGTTGATGTTGAGAAAAATAATATATATTTTCCGAGCAAAAGCGTCACTTGACATATATTGGTTAAAATTTTCTCTTTTCAGTTGCGGCTCAGAGGTTTAGTACAAATAATAGGCCATAATTTGAAAGCTAATGTAAATGGGGAGATATGTTGGTTCTATTACACGTTACACAGATCAAGCATGTCGTCTCCATTGTACACAAGCGAGGCGATCGACAATGCTAATCCAAGGTGGTCAAGTCTCGAAGTGCCGACCCTGCATGCCACAGGTTATTCAACGGCTAGTGGTGAGCGTTTCTATTTGTTAGTACGATAAATGCTGTGTCTCTTGGTATAAGCATACAATGTGTTGGTTCATTATTTACCTTATCGTCTTTTTTTAAATACTCTACTTTTACTTTCGTTAGACATTTAGAGAAATAATTCTATCCTCTTAAACAGAGATTATCCTGAGGGTGTGGAAACACTCGATGCCATGCGATAATACAGCCGATGTGACCCTCTTTACATGGGGAGTGTCGTTCACAGGATTGGCGTATATCGGTCCTAAGCTACCACCTAATCTGGAGACTATCCTAAAGGAAAATTCTTTGATATTCTATTTTCACGGTGGATACTTTACCCCCGCGTACTGTTTCACAGCAGCTCTGGACTCGAAGCGCTACCTTTATATGACTATGACTGCATCTGAAGTAAAGAACAGTTATACCGTGAATAAGCTTAGCAGTTTAAGAAGCAAAATGCAGGCACTAAAGCAACAAACGGAGTCGGTGCAAGCGCTCAGAGTGCGCATCGCCTCCGGTGATGATTTTCACACTCCCAAATATCCACAGACAACTTTGAACAGACTGTTACAACCGCGGAGAGTCAACAGGGAAAAGAAATTGGAGATTATGAAGATACGTAAAGAGCTGGAAATGGCTAAATTTAGAACAAAATTGTTGGAGCAAGAGAGAGCGCGAAAAATGGGAGAGATTCGTGTACTGAATCAATTACACACTAATATTGTTGAAGAAAATCAAGATCAAGGTTAGTATATGTGCGCGCGTATGTTGCTTATATTGCGGATATTCTAAATAAAGGCAGGGTTGCCACAAAACTGGAAATCTATGGAAGGGAAAAGCTATTTTACAAAATTTTCTGGAAAATTAAAATTCTTAGCTTTAAAGAAGTTTAATATGCGTAGATCGGAAGAGCACACGTC
>NW_012078322.1:0-361 GCF_000956235.1 Wasmannia auropunctata
TGATCCGTAACTTCGGAATAAGGATTGGCTCTGAGGAGCGGGGCGTGTCGGGCTTGGTCGGGAAGCGGGTCTGGCTGACGTGCCGGGCCTGGGCGAGGTGAACGCTCGGCGTTCTCGCGCCGAACACGGGATCCGAGCTCGGTCCCGTGCCTTGGCCTCCCGCGGATCTTCCTTGCTGCGAGGCTTCCGTGGCGGCGCGAGCCGTCGTGGTCGTCCTCTTCGGCCGCCATTCAACGCTCAGCTCAGAACTGGCACGGACTAGGGGAATCCGACTGTCTAATTAAAACAAAGCATTGCGATGGCCCTCGCGGGTGTTGACGCAATGTGATTTCTGCCCAGTGCTCTGAATGTCAACGTGAAA
>NW_012078323.1:0-499 GCF_000956235.1 Wasmannia auropunctata
GATACAACCTGTCCCACCACTCGTCAACTATCGGCTAGCAACTACCAGCGGTGGGGCGGTCGTATCTCGCCGCGCGCTTGCATTCAGCGGTAGGCGGACAGATACGCGCTTATTTGTCAATCTTCAAAATTAATATCTCGTTAACGATTGCGAATTTTGCAAAATGATAGAGGACTTTTCGATCCAGTTTAATCTGCTCTACCAGCCCACGAGATATTATCCGGTTATTACCGGACACCCTGTATATATACAGGGTGTCCCGTAACGCTTAATTAATATTTCAAGGTGTGAAAGGGAATGAAATTTTGAACTAAAAGTTCTTCTTTCAATTTTGGCTCAGACCGTTATTTACAGAGTTATTAACGAATAAAGTTAATCAATCAGATCGCGTTTAGCCGGAGTACGCAGGAGCGTAACGTGCCGTACGTGCGGCTCTTCACGCTCACTTCACAGGTGAATGTATGTCGAAGTGAGCGCGAAGAGCCGCACATACGGCACG
>NW_012078323.1:6816-8974 GCF_000956235.1 Wasmannia auropunctata
TATATATATATATATATATATATATATGTGCATTATAAGTTCTTGTAAGAAGAGGAATGACAAGTCGATGGTAGAAAAACAGATTTTGCTAATACTGTCACTGTTTCTTCACATGATCAATCTTCTGACTGTTACTGCGTTTCCTCTCACTGAAGAAGATCCAATAGTACGATTCTCGCAATTAAATTTTAATGTACATATGTGTTTAATTTTATCACTCGCACTTGCAACTGCAAAGGCTCGTGATTTTCAAATAAATAAAATATAAACGATTTTTTGAAATTTATCAATTATACTATTAATGTTCTATGAAATGAAGATATTGTGGCACTTAAAAATAATAATATTTTAAGCTTTTGCAATTGGTGTATGTACAATTAGTATATGTACAAAAACCCTAAAACATATCAAAGAATAACACAATGGCTGTTTTATAATGTTTTACTTTTGACATAATTATTCGATAAAATTTATGCGAGTGTCTAATTTTCCATGACCGTTAGAGTACATTCAATACTAAAAAAAATTATAGGATTACATTCTACTTTCCTGAAAATGAGAGCGAATGAGAAAGAGAGAAAGAGAGGCTGAGAGAGATAAAAGGACTGTTTTTTAAACTTAATACGTAATTTTTTCGCTAAATTTTTGGTATGATTAATTATTCCCTTCTTTCCATGTTGAAAAAATTAGAGAAAATATGAACTGTGCAAAAATTAAGTTAAAAAAACAGTCGTTTTGTTTCTCAGTCTCTCTTTCTCTCTTTCTCATTCGCTCTCATTTTCAGGAGAGTAGAACGTGATCTTATAATTTTTGTTAGTATAGAATGTACTGTAAGGATCATGGAAAATCAGACATTCGCATAAATTTCATGGAACGGTTACGTAAAAAGTAGGACACTATAAAATAGCAATTGTGTTATTCTTCGATATGTTTTTGGGTTCTTGTACATATACTAACACTAATTGGAAAAGCTTAAAATATTTTGATTTTTATGTGCCACAATATATTGTCTTCATTTCATAGAACATTAGTAGTATAATTGATACATTTCAAAAATTCGTGTTAAAAATATAGAATTAAAAATAATTTTTAAAGCTTTTGTAATGTTAGTATATGTTCAAGTAGCTTTAAATATATCAAAAAATAAAATATAAATAAAATAAATTTAATGGGTTGAAAATAAAACAGTGTCAGTACCTATTTCAGTATCTATTTTTTGATATATATAAACTTGTACATATACTAACATTACAAAAGCTTTAAAAATTATTTTTACATATAATATAATAAATAAAATTTAATATATATATATATATATATGTACTCCCGTGACTTCAGGTTTGTAATAAAAATTTGTATTTTAGGCAGAACCGATTATGCCTCCATGATGGGAGGAACACCGGCAGCATCGCGTATACCGCGGACACCACCAGCACCATCGACTCCACCGGTACCACCGGTACCACCGGCACCACTAGTACCACCGGCACCACCAGTACCACCGGCACCACCGGTACCACCGGCACCACCGGCACCACCGGCACCACCGGCACCACCGGCACCACCGGCACCACTAGCACCACCGGCTCCACCGGCACCACCAACACCACCGGCATCGCTGGAACCAACGATTTTGCAAGACTCCACCAATGTTACAAAGGTAAGTAATATTATTTTATATCTGTAAAATTAGTGCATGCAGTAAATAAAGGTGTGTAAAATTACATACCTAATATACATATAATAATGTTAGTAACGAATTACGTAACTTGTAATGAAAAAAATCATGTTTTCGAAAATTACTATTACTTCTTTTAATATATCTTTTGTGGCGGTCCGCTTACGGCACGCGCGCCTGGCTGCGCGCCGGGCCCGCGCGCCCGCCACGTGACGAGAGCAGTGCGCGACGCCGCCGCTAGGTGCCGCAGGCGCCACGACAAATCTCGTATTGAGATTCACCCACGCCCGCTATATCTAGAGCTCCGTGGGTGGTCTCAAGCACGTTCTTCTGCTCTCGGAGCGACGCGAGCTTTTCAGGCCGTCACTCCGAGAGTATTTTGGGGATACCAGCAAGCGACAGAGCGAGCTTGGTCCTTGTAATCGAGAGGAAGCGGGAGTCCCGGCCTCTCGACTGAGTCGACAAGGCACACAGGGGATA
>NW_012078324.1:0-301 GCF_000956235.1 Wasmannia auropunctata
TATTAATCTATAATTGACTACATTTAAACTCTTATATCTCAAAAATTACTGCTTTAAAATAAAACTTTACAAATAACTTTTGTACTTAATTTTTCAAATACTCTCTTGCTACAATATTTTTAATTCGCGAATTTTGGAACACCCTGTATAATGCAATATAAAATATTTGAAATTTAAACGTTTTTCTACATAATATTTGATTTTATATGATATTTAATTTTGTATCAAATGTTAAATAATTATATTTGTGTTGTCTTCAAATTTATATTATATTCAATTACATATGTACTTATAAGAGTAA
>NW_012078325.1:0-376 GCF_000956235.1 Wasmannia auropunctata
TTAAACTTTATAGGAACAACATTATGTTAATAAATTTAAATAATAAGTTAGTTTAAATATTAAGTTAAAGTATAAAATTTAAAATTTACGATATTTTGCCTATACGAGCCTACGCCGTTATCGGGGCGTGAAAAAATAAAGAATTTTCAATTTTAAATCATAAAATAAAATTAATAATAATCTATTAGTACATAATTACGCACGAGACATTATAAAAAATTGTCTTATTTTTATTATGTTTCCTATTGCAGCGTTAGAACTGTTGTAATTTTATTTTATAATTTAAATTAAAATTATTTATTTATTTACGCCCCGATAACGGCGTAGGCAAAATATCGTGAATTTTTGAATTATTTAGGGCTATAGTATATTTTTT
>NW_012078326.1:0-460 GCF_000956235.1 Wasmannia auropunctata
TAATACAAATCGCTGTACTCGCCGAGCGTTTGGATAGAGAATCGCCGCCACACCGTGCATGCGTGCGTCGTAATCGCTCTCGGATACGGTGTCACCTGTCAATGAACTGTAGAACGATTCGCGCGGTGGTAAACTATTTATCATTCAATTTTTTCGACACAGTCAATGTATTCATATGGAAATACACCTTTTCTGTGAGAAGATTAAAATTTTTGTGGACAAATTACAGTATTCGCGTTGCAATATTTTTAGTTTCTCTTTTGCTAAGATTTGACGCCAATTTGTCGAGAGTGAAACTAAGAATTTATATGAATCGATAAATCGCAATTTTATAATATTTCGATTCTTTTTATCCTCGGTGCTTTGAACATTTTTTGTAAACGATATGTATTTTTCTTTCGTTATTGGAAGTAGTTCTACACGGCCTTTGTAGATCGGAAGAGCACACGTCTGAACTCCA
>NW_012078327.1:0-604 GCF_000956235.1 Wasmannia auropunctata
TATTGAACTTGCTAGTTAATATAAATAAGTTTAATCCTTTGCACGCGGGGTGTCATATTCAGTTACCGCGAGAAATTATAACAAAGAAAGCGGTCGTGAACGTGCAATCTATAGACAATGCATGTTTCGCATGGTCAGTGGTGGCGGCTCTATATCCGGCTAAAAGTCACGTGGATCGTCGTATCCGCATTATAAATCTGTGTTAAATCTCAAAGACATTCAATTCCCCATGACTTTAAGTCAAATAAAAAAATTTGAGAATCTCAACGCAATCTCCATCAACGTATATACCATCGAGAACATGGAACAAATATCGATCCTACCGATTCGCCTCGCTGACACGAAGAAGGAGAAGCATGTCAATTTACTGTACGTGGAGAAAGATAGTGTGGGACATTTCACATGGATCAAGAATTTGTCCCGCCTCGTTAGTAGCTCGCAACTGAGCAAAAAGAAGAATAAGAAATACATCTGCGATAGGTATGTATAATAAAAATTAAAAAATTTTTTGAAATAAAAATAAACAATACAACAATGTAAATAAAATAAATTGATTTTTCAGATGCCTGCAAGATCGGAAGAGCACACGTCTGAACTCCAGTCA
>NW_012078328.1:0-485 GCF_000956235.1 Wasmannia auropunctata
TTTAGGAGTTACAAAAACTTTAGTGAGTATGTGGTGTTTTGGTAAACCATCAGTAAAATTATCTCATGCACAAATTATACAAATTTCTGATTTATTAATAAATCAAATTAAAAATATCCCTTTAGAATTTAATCGTACACCTAGATCATTAGAAGAAAGTAAATGATGGAAGGCTACAGAATTTAGACAATTTTTATTGTATACAGGTCCTGTTGTTTTAAAATCTGTACTTAATCGAGACAATTACCTCAATTTTATGTCTTTAAATGTAGCTGTCACTATTTTATCATCTCTCCATCATGTTAGATATTTAGATTACGCTAATTCTCTTTTAAATTATTTTGTAAAAACTTATACAATTTTGTATGGCAAAGATAATTGTTCAATTAATATTCACAACTTATTACATTTATGCGATGATGTAAAAACGTTTGGAATGTTACAAGAATACAGTGCCTATTCCTTTGAAAATCATATGCAAAAGA
>NW_012078329.1:0-344 GCF_000956235.1 Wasmannia auropunctata
TTTAGCGAGGTCGTTATTATGTGAATAAGCTATGTCGTGCTCGCGACACGCTTCATCCAGCAGGTTAATGCCCTGATCACCTCTGGCCAATCGTCCTTTTAAATGCGTTCCCGGACCGCAAAACTGATATCCAGGGATATGCAGTTCAAAAGGAAGTGCGTTTATCGCGCGGTTTAACAAACCACGACCTTTCGCCGACATTCGCTGCAATTCTTTACAAACGGTGCAGGACCGTCAATGTGTGTCCGCTGCCACGGTTGATTGTAATGTTTCAGACATCGACGATACTGTTGAACCTCCGAATCAGCTTTTATATGTTCGGGTAACCTGCTCCACAATTGAAC
>NW_012078330.1:0-311 GCF_000956235.1 Wasmannia auropunctata
TTCTTGATTGGTCCTTATTTTTTTAAGGAAATGTTAATAGTGTAAATTTTTTGGAACTTCTCAGGGATCATTTACCACAATTGCTTGAAGACGTTGATTTTCATACACGTCAAAGAATGTAGATACAAATGGACGAAGCGCCACCTCATTATGCGGCAATAGTGAGAGCTTATCTAGATCGAGAATACAATGGCAGATGGATTGGGCGACGAGGGGCCATCGCGTGGCCTCCACCTGATCACCTGATCTGACTTCACTTGATTTTTATTATGGGGGTATATTAAAAATGTGGTTTATGAGCATGCGCCTAC
>NW_012078331.1:0-317 GCF_000956235.1 Wasmannia auropunctata
TAACGGTAATTATCATTAATTAAAAATGTAGAAATAAGAATAGCAGAAAAGAAATTTTTTTATTCAATTTTTCTTTAAAAGAATATGTTTATAGGGAGCAAATCTAAAATCGCGAAGAATTAGACGATAGAATTACCGAAGCCATTGCAACAGTAACATCGGACATGATTAGAAATGCAATAATGAGTCTTTCTCGACGCGCAAGATTATGCATCCAATGCAATGGTGGTCATTTCGAACATCTTTTATAAGTTTTTTTAATATTCAATATTTGTTAGTAACCATTAATAATGTTATGTTGTTATAATTAATATTTA
>NW_012078332.1:0-367 GCF_000956235.1 Wasmannia auropunctata
TAATGTTTTCAAATAAGAAACTCAATTTCGATAATTAGATATTTTTGCGATAAGCGCATCAATTATGTCAATATTTAAATGTGAGTCAATGGACAAGGGCACCCCGCAATCGCGCGCGCAATGTACCATGCCTGAGCGCGCGAATTTCAGACGCCGTAATAGGATAACTTTAATCGGTTATAATTTAAAAAGTATTATAGCCTCGACATTTTTGTATAAGAGTTTTCGTCTTAAAATGTTCTTTAGAATCTGCCAGTGAAAGGACATACGACCTTTCTGGGACACCCTGTATATTTTCTCATTATGAATCAAACCATTTTGAACAAGATCAATAGCTTCTGTGACGAAATCTTCTAAAAATACGGCA
>NW_012078333.1:0-428 GCF_000956235.1 Wasmannia auropunctata
ACGACATAGAGATCTTCTTGAATGTCAAGAGCCATACGTATCAAATCGTATCCTTCATAAGTTAACTTTTGCGCTTCTACGTCACTGGCCATTAAAGACATCTTATAAATGGCTCTACTTAAACGCCACAAGATTTCAACATCATTATTATCCTACGTAATACTCAATTTACTTATAATGATTACTTATTATTTTTTTATGCTTAAAATGAGAAAATATTTACAATTTTAATTACTCGATTCGCTACTCTGCTAAAAGATTATTTTTAGTAAAATTCTTAAAGTAGTAGAATGTATAATGTGCTTTACTCTTCTCTACATCCTTTATGTATCTTATAGGATTAATATCGTACGATAATCATGATAATTTGCGAGATCATTTTCATATTTTTTACAAAATAAGATCGGAAGAGCACACGTCTGAACTCC
>NW_012078334.1:0-301 GCF_000956235.1 Wasmannia auropunctata
AGACGTGTGCTCTTCCGATCTCTGGTATAGTTAAGGTAACAAAATTTTCTACTGATTCTGGTCTATTTCTGGCAACTACGTCAGGACAATGACCAGTCCATGAATCTAATAATAGAACTGATTTAGGACCAACATTCGGGAAAAAAACTTCCCTTAACCACATTTCAACAAAATGATTTGACGTTAATTTTCCAGATTTAGAAGCCATGACATAAATATTGTCATGTTTAAATATTGTTTCTTGAACTCTGGGACCAAATGTTCCAGTAGGTTCTTTCAAAACAATGAAAATTGGAGACAA
>NW_012078335.1:0-380 GCF_000956235.1 Wasmannia auropunctata
ATTTTACATAGTAGTACATCAGCCACTGATGGTCATTGGGTATGTAGTTATTATGATAATAAGAAATTGTATATTTATGATTCTTTAAATTGTAAACAATTACATGCTCATCATGAAATATATTTAAAAAAATTATGTCCATTTCTATTTTCTAATATTTAATAAAAATGTAATTAAATTTCCTAACGTATAACAACAACCAAATGAAAATGACTGTGGAGTATTTGCAATTGCATTTGCTATATCACTATTATTTGGTTTAAAACCAAACACAATCAAATATGATCATTTCATGATGAGACAGCATTTAATAAAAAATATTTGAGATTAATATTATTGAACATTTTCCACAAGATTTAACTTATGGCCTTCCTAAACAG
>NW_012078336.1:0-350 GCF_000956235.1 Wasmannia auropunctata
ATTCTGTTCACTGATGAATCTTGTTTTACACGCGAAGGTGTATTTAATATCCATAATTCTCATATTTGGAGTAACGAAAATCCTCACCAATACGTTCTTTGAAGTTATCAACATCGTTTTAGTAAAAATCTGTGGGCTGGTGTATTGAACGATTCACTAGTTAATCACTAAGTTAATTTGTTATATTATATGATTTTTAAACCAAATTATGCAAACAATAAAACCAATACAAATAATACTTTCAATTGCTTTTTTTAATGTATAATTAATAATAATGAATAATGCTTTCAATTGCAGATTGGACCTTTTGAAATGCCTGCGAAACTGAATGGCATTATGTATAATAATTT
>NW_012078337.1:0-312 GCF_000956235.1 Wasmannia auropunctata
TAAAATCGAATACTTACGAATTAAATTACCGATAAAATATTTTCATATTAGAGATGACTTTTTTACAAACTATTTTAGGAAATTATATATCATTTATGACATACATTTTGTACTATTCTTTGTTTTAATTTCTTACATTTCGCGCATTCTATATAAAGTACGATATTCATAAATTTCTCGATTCTCGTAAATTGTGGTCTTTCATACTTGACTTAATATTTGATCGTAATAAATTGTATTGAAACAGAAATAACTAAATTGTCAATTAATAAAATCGAATACTTACGAATTAAATTACCGATAAAATATTTT
>NW_012078338.1:0-331 GCF_000956235.1 Wasmannia auropunctata
TAAAAATATTCAATTTAATATACTTTCTACCTTGCGTAGGGGTCTGTTTAATCTTTTCGGTATCTATTATTTTTGGTACATTGTAGACTCATACATTGTATAAGGCGAAAATTTATTAGATATTGAGACATCGAAATTTCACAATGTCTTTATTATTATGTAATGCTGGCGAATTGAAGCATTCTTTCAAATAATGGGACAAATATATCCTATTAATAATAGTATTCAATAAAGTATTTAGTTTTTTATAACTTTTTAATTATTATAGTTATATTTATGCTTATTCTGTCCACACATATTCCACATATATTTTGTTAATAACTTTTTAACG
>NW_012078339.1:0-415 GCF_000956235.1 Wasmannia auropunctata
TTTTGTTTTTCATTTTAGCGATTTTGATCATAAGGGTTATTGATAGAACTCTTTGGGGGGCCATAAGAACTCTCAAGAAATTGCCGAAATTCCAAAAAAAATTTTTTGAAAATTTTCGAGTCCATACCAGTCGACAAATTTTTTCGGAAATTCAGCAATTTCTTAAGAGTTCTGGCCGCCCCCCCAAGAGTTCTAACGATTATCCTTAACAATCGACTCTGAGAACTCAAAAACAAAAAAGTTCTAGCGTCCCAAAGGTACGGCTTTCGAAATTTTCTAAGTCCAAGGAGTTAAAAATTTTTTTACGAAATCCGGCGTTCTGCCACGAGTTCTGGCAGCCCCCCCGAAGAGTTCTAACGATTATCCTTACAATCGACTCTGAGAAATTGAAAAACAAAAAAGTTACTCGCGCTCC
>NW_012078340.1:0-337 GCF_000956235.1 Wasmannia auropunctata
GTAGTATGGGCGCAGGCGGGGAGGGGGGGGGTGCAGGGGGGAGGGGCGGAGCCCCTCCCCCCGCCTATTACATAAATAATACTTATTGTAAAAACAAAAAATACGTGCTTTAATGCTTCTATTTTTGTAGTAAGGCGAAGATTTAATAGATATTCAATTTAATATACATTCTACCTTGCGTAGGGGTCTGTCTAATCTTTTCGGTATCTAATATTTTTGGTATATTGTAGACTCATTTATTTAGTAAGGCAAAGATTTTAATAAATATTTTTACCTTGCGTAGGGGTCTGTCTAATCTTATCAATATCTATTATTTTTAGCGTATTGTAGACTCATA
>NW_012078341.1:0-449 GCF_000956235.1 Wasmannia auropunctata
TAATATATTTAATCTTTTGCAAAAATCTTTACGGAAAAGTTTTATATGTTTAATTTTTTGCAATGTCCTTACGGACAAAAATTTTAATGCGTAATAATAATAATAATAATATAATAATCATATAATAATATAATAATATAAATATATTAGACGTTGGCAATGTCTTGTCACGACTCTCGTGGCAGTGTGAAAAATATGCCGGTATAAAATTAATATTTACAAATACAAATTTTTTGGGTTAATGCACTTTTATTATATTTTTGTTAACAATAATAATAATAATATTTATTTATAATAGGCCGAGGTCCTCTTCCCTGGCCTCGGCCTCTTCTTCTTTCACCTGCACCTCTGCTAGAGGCAGGATTGGATAGTGCCTAGTTACAAAGATAAAAGTTAAGTTAAAAAGTTAAATTTTAAATAATTTTAATTTTAGTTAAAAGAAATTGACT
>NW_012078342.1:0-448 GCF_000956235.1 Wasmannia auropunctata
TATTCAACATTAAAGCAAAAATGGTCCTTTTGCTTCAATGTTGAATAACTCGGTAGAAAAAAAATACGTACAACGCTCAACAAAAAAGCAAATGGGAGGTAAAGATTCATTCTTTCGAAAGCAGTAAACTGCATTTGTGTGCGATTTTTAGTTTATGCCATGAAACCTTTTAAATTTAGTACACATTTTTAAAGATTTGACGCATTTTCATTTGGACCTATGTAATTCCATAAAAAATCAATAGGATCGTTTTCTAAAGTGTCGATCTGAAAAGTAGAAACTTCAAGCTGTAAAATGCTTTTTTGAACATCTCGATATGATCATTTTTAACGAAGTTACACTCATTTGAAGCTTGTCTATTTTAAAATTACAGAATACATATGCCAAAAATAAAAGATCACCTTACTTTACCATCCAAAAATAGATCGGAAGAGCACACGTCTGAACT
>NW_012078343.1:0-497 GCF_000956235.1 Wasmannia auropunctata
TAGTTTTCTTTTATTTGGCTATTTTCATTTTTATTTGAATTTTACAAGATATTGTTGCTATCATTATTGTAAGTAAAAAGATGTTCAAAAGACTTCTATTGCTTAGTTATACATAAGAGAACTCGAATTTAGGCGTTATGGCAAGCTTTTGTATATCCGGATTGTTCGAACAGACTTTAATGAGGGTTGAGCATAAGGCTTAAGGCGGCCATTTGCGATGGTACACCATGTTGTCAAGAGACGAATAATTTGAATTGCCTTTAGTGTTACTTGATTCTAAAGTTAATTTAAACATGTATAAAAGCGTAGAATGGTGAAATAAATATTTGAAAAATTATTTCGCGTGTTGGGTGCGAGAACGTGACAATACGACGTTTCCGAGCTTCAAACTGCGAGAATCGACGTTTGAGCGGTGGGAACGTCGCGGGCGCTCGGATCCGGCGGTTCCGCGCTTCGCACGTCGAGATTCACTGAGTCGACAAGGCACACAGGGGATA
>NW_012078344.1:0-433 GCF_000956235.1 Wasmannia auropunctata
CGATTTTGTATACTGTATAGTTTTTTTATAGGAAGTGAAATACGAACATGCTGCAATGTAGCCAATTTACCCCGATAGCCGGGTAAGTTGACACATATCATAGTGTAAGTTGCTTAAGCGATAAATTCCATATTAAATTAATAAAAACATAATAAAAGTAAAAACAGATCGCAGATATGTATTTCTTAAAAAAAGATCACATCTTTTAGAGTTATTTTGTAATGATCAAATAGCAAAATGCTATTATATAGTAATAAATGTAAACTACCTATTTTAGATGTAGCTTATTTCAATACAGAAATATTAAATAAAAAACGTTTTGTCATAATTAAGTTGTAATTGAAAGGTTACACACTTCTTACAGTAAATTAAACTAGGCTAACCTTAAATATGAGCCAACGTGCCCCATCCTTACAGCATATAATTTAAATCA
>NW_012078345.1:0-540 GCF_000956235.1 Wasmannia auropunctata
CAAACATTAAAATGTAAAAATTATATATTCTTAGTAAATACCTACCTCCATATCCTCCATCATGATCGTGGTATGATTAATAAAACCATGAACAATGATCGAATCAAGGATGGAAATAAGATATATGTATCGATCCGTATCGATTGCGATGTAAGCGCAATTATTGATGTACATAGCGCTGTGTGGCATCTGATTGATCACGTTATGATTGGACACAAGCCAATCACAGTACTTAAAACTAGAAAGCCTTTAGACACCGTTGTGAGTAACTATGTCCAATCGGGATCCTTCCCATGACACTACCAATCACAGTTCCAATTAAAATATAATGTATATAAATATAAATATATATATATGTGTGTGTGTGTGTGTGTGTGTGTGTGTGCGTGCGTGCGTGCGTGCGTGCGTGCGTGCGTGCGTGCGTGCGTGCGTGCGTGCGTGCGTGCGTGCGTGCGTGCGTGCGTGCGTGCGTGCGTGCGTGCGTGCGTGCGTGCGTGCGTGCGTGCGTGCGTGCGTGCGTGCGTGACTGAGTCGACAAGG
>NW_012078346.1:0-440 GCF_000956235.1 Wasmannia auropunctata
AATCACTGAGCACGCACTAATCTGTTCTCTCTGCTGAACGCATACATTTTTTTCCAGTGACAAGTGAGGTTATTGTGTTCTCGATGTATATATCTCGGATTAACGTTTGCGGAGGATTTTTTACTCGAGGAGAATTACGCCGTCACATATCCTATTCTTATGATTTTTTTACTTATTGACATAGCAGAAATGTAAACCATCTGTTGGACGAAGATTACAAATACAGATAAAGTATGTTAAATTGTAGTAGTAGTAGTAGTAATATTTATTGATCCCCTTAGGGTTACAATTTCCAATTCTATACATATATACATTTCACCTTATCCTACTTATCTTCTACGACTTATTCTATCTTAACCTAACTTATTCTATCTTAACCTATCCGCTTACGCCTCTCTCTCTCTCTCCGGGACTTCCGTTTCCTCTTGCATTTCCAAAAC
>NW_012078347.1:0-320 GCF_000956235.1 Wasmannia auropunctata
TACAATTTTCGTGTTCGTTCTTGTCAAGTACAATGTTACAAATAATACAGTATTAACCTGATACAACTGTTACATCGCGCGTTACATTATAATCTCCGATTTAATTTACATTAATTTTCTATAAATAATTTCAATCGGTTCGCGTGTACAGTGGCGATCTTTCGTTTTATTTGTATCTTAAAATTTACTTCGGAGACTTTTTCTACGACGCGATACGGGCCCACCCAGGGTGCCTCCAATTTTTTGGAACGTCCACGTCTCAATGTCTCGTCGTGTAATAGTACAAGGTCGCCTAATTTAAACGTGCGAATTTTGACTGT
>NW_012078348.1:0-358 GCF_000956235.1 Wasmannia auropunctata
TACTCCCATGTAATATAAGATTTTTATAAAGACAATTAAAATAACGGTGAGATCATTGTGTTAAAAATGCAATTAAGCATTTTGCACAATCGCCGATGTACGGCGGCTGTCACATAATACTATTGTGTAATACGTGATTTTTCATGCACAATCAAAATATCGATGAGATAACCGAACGTGTTAAAAATGCATTTTAGCATTTTTGCACAAGCGCCGATGTACGGCAGCTGTGACACATTAGATTCGCGTAATATAATATTCTTTCAATCTAAATGTCTCGCGGTCATCGAACATATGTTAAAAAATGCAATTAAGCATTTTGATCAAGCGCCAATACATGGCAGCGAGATCACGTCGC
>NW_012078349.1:0-359 GCF_000956235.1 Wasmannia auropunctata
TTTTGATTTGAAATTCAAAATACAAAATACTTTCAATCTTTCGATTTGAAATACAAAATACAAAATACTTTTAAGTTTGTATTTAAAATACAAAATACTTTTTAATTTAATCTTTCAATTACAATAATATATAATATTAAACTCCCCGCTTTAACAAGCCCCTCTCCACTTTTTAGAGAGAGAGAAAAAAAAATTGTTTTACTCTCTTACATTTTTTAACAGTCCTGTATCAATCACACGAGAAATCTATTTACTAATGTGAGATTATGAAATTTGACTTTGATGACTTGATATTGCTTGAAACTTGATGAAAATAATTAGTGTCATATGAGAAAAATTTAGTTACTCTTAATGGTTAT
>NW_012078350.1:0-321 GCF_000956235.1 Wasmannia auropunctata
TTCGGCACCGTGCCGTTTAGCGATACCCGTCTCGCGCCGGCCGATCGTCGATTTAATGCGCCACACCTGACGGCGCGCTCTTAATGCCTTATGGTTGGACAGTTTCAACAGCTCACTATTCAAAAACCATTGACACCTCAACATTTTGCTATTAACATTTTCGACTCAGTTTTTCATGAGGAATACGTAGATGCCGGCTCCTCCGGGTGACCTGGATCACCCTGTATATGTATATTATTTGTATAAAAGATCTGATATCAATAAATGGCGCCAAGTTAAAATTCCATAAAAATTGTTTTTCCTTCTTTAAGTCATAAATGA
>NW_012078351.1:0-359 GCF_000956235.1 Wasmannia auropunctata
TGTAGTTGTATCCGACTTTGACGCAAAGTCACGCAAGATTCGACGTGTAGCACTGCCGGTAGATGATAGCGATGTCGCCAACAAACGTTTTGTGCAACAGACGATACAAGTTTTGAAAGATCGACAGGACGAAATCGAGAGAAAGATTACCTCGCTTCAAAATAATATGAAAATGCTGATTAACGAGCTTCGAAAGTCGATTCAAGAAACGCATCATCGCGCTGAATGGAAAAGACTCGAACATGTCGAAAAAGAAAAGTCTCGAAAAGCAGCAGCTGATCGAGGAACTGCACGCTCCCGCGAAAAGAAATTTTCCAACGAAGACGCGTCATAGTTTGCGGATACGATGACCTGTGGCA
>NW_012078352.1:0-351 GCF_000956235.1 Wasmannia auropunctata
TCGTCTGTTTTTAAATACAAATCGCTGTACTCGCCGAGCGTTTGGATAGAGAATCGCCGCCACACCGTGCATGCGTGCGCGTAATCGCTCTCGGATACGGTGTCACCTGTCAATGAACTGTAGAACAATTCGCGCGGTGGTAAACATTTATCATTCAATTTTTCGACACAGTCAATGTATTCATATGGAAATACACCTTTTCTTGTGAGAAGATTGAAATTTTCTGTGGACAAATTACTATATTCGCGTTGCAATATTCTTAGTTTCTCTTTGCTAAGATTTGACGCCAATTTGTCGAGACTGGAACTAGAAATTTANATGAATCGATAAACTGAGTCGACAAGGCACACA
>NW_012078354.1:0-410 GCF_000956235.1 Wasmannia auropunctata
TTCGTACTACCAGTTGAGTGGTCTACTCAGAAATTACGTGCGCGATAACGCTCTTTGCATAGTTGCATCTGACTTTGACGCAAATTCACGCAAGATTCGACGTGTAGCACTGCCAGTAGATGATAGCGATGTTGCCAACAAACGTTTCGTGCAACAGACGATACAAGTTTTGAATGATCGACAGAACGAAAGCGAGAGAAAGATTACTGCGCTTCAAAATAATATGCAAATGCTGATTAACGAGCTTTGAAAGTCGATTCAAGAAACGCATCAACGCGCTGAATAGAAAAGACTCGAACATGTCGAAAAAGAAAAGTCCCGAAAAGCAGCAGCTGATCGAGGAACTGCACGCTCCCGCGAGAAGAAATTTTCCACGAAGACGCGTCATAGTTTGCGGATACGATGACCTG
>NW_012078355.1:0-449 GCF_000956235.1 Wasmannia auropunctata
TTTGATTTGATTCATATTTTATATAATTTATATATATACATTTTATTTTATTTTATTAAAAAAATGAATCGTATAACATCATTAAGATCGACCACAAGAGAGTTGTGAGAGAGAGACGAGAGAGTAGAGAAACAGACGAGAAAGTCGCGAGAGAAACGAGAAAGCCAGGAGAGAGACGAGGGACAAGATTGAAAAAAGGGACAAGATTGAAATTTTGCGAAGAAGAAGACGACGATAACGATATAGCAGACCAAAGAGACCATATAACATTGAAATTTTAACGAAAATTTAGCGAAGAAAAAGACGGCGACAACAAAGGCGGCAAAATTATAAATTATAGACGAAAGGGGACAAGATTGAAAAATTTTGCGAAGAAGAAGACGACGACGACGACGACGACGACGACGACGACGACGACGACGACGACGACGACGACGACGACGTAATCT
>NW_012078356.1:0-402 GCF_000956235.1 Wasmannia auropunctata
TCCCCGTGAATGCCAGATATACATTCGGGATCTGTTTTATAAACCGATTGAACTTTTCAGCGATGGTGGGAACGTACGGAATCGTAAAAAACATCTTTTTGATCGTGGATTGAGAAGATTGATCCTCAGACTGCTCCTCATTAAATTTATTTAAAAAATGGAACTTAGTTTTTAATCTTTCTCTGATAGTGGAGAAAATAAGTTCGAATATTATTATTCGAGGAAAGAGGGAATATCTAGTTATCCTGCTTTTGAATTTTGCATTAATTCTAATCAAGCTTCAGCTGACAATACTTGTGAGATTGCAATTAATCCGTCTGAATTTAATCTCAATAACCCAGAGTTATTGATGCCAAGAGAAAAATGGTTAATCAATCAAAGTAAAGTAACTATTCCGGAGGA
>NW_012078357.1:0-417 GCF_000956235.1 Wasmannia auropunctata
TCTTAAAGCCATTCAACTTTTATTCGGAACATTTTTTTCTATCTCTCCTAGTTTCGACGATATTCGCATTGAAATGAAAAAACCGATTTTTTCTAAGGGGTGTTTCACCCCTTAAAAGTGCGATCGGGCACGAATTTGCGGTAGCTTAATTCTTGGTTTTGTCTGGAGAATAACATATCAAAAGCTCATCAAAATTGGAGAGGGACACCTGGGTAACTCTCCTTGTAAGTAAGCTATCTCGCAGGTACGCACAGAGGCGCACGATGCGAGTCGAAGGCGCTTTGCAAAGGTTCGAAAACGAGTCAATGTCCTTAAAAGGACACTATTACTTCGTTTGTTGAACCAGCGCGTTCGTTGATCCTGTTTTAGGTCAAGGAATTTAATCCTTATGACCTGGGATCGGACCAAGCGCGTCTC
>NW_012078358.1:0-317 GCF_000956235.1 Wasmannia auropunctata
TCTATTTATTAATTTTATCCAAATCCTCTTTATTTAAAAATGGCACGCAACAAACTTTATGTCATTTCTCGCTGTTTCTCGCTTCTGACGTCACGAATCCAATATGACCGCGGTGACTAGGAAGGACCCTTAGGCAATTCTAAAGTCGTCTGTTTTATCGATCGAACGCGATTATTTTCCAAAACAAATAAACATAATTAAAGGCAACAGATTAAAAAATCCTTCTCCACAATTAAAGTATAGGCATCATTGTAGTTCCGGCTGGTAGAGGTTATGCTGAGAACGTAAAAAATTTATGAAATTTAGATCTCTGTTAT
>NW_012078359.1:0-380 GCF_000956235.1 Wasmannia auropunctata
TGTATACGATACAATACAAACAGATATAATACAGCACAAACATGCTAAAGTAATAAAAAAACAAGCTTATTTTTATGTTTAACAAACTTACAAACAAACACGGCTAAATTAAAATTAAAGTCTTATTTCTAATAAAAATAATAAAAATGTAAAAAAAAAACAATTTTATATTATATTTCAGATATAAATAAATACACTTCTCAACAAAATTAAAGCATCACTTACTCTACCCTCCAAAAATAGACAAAATTCAAGAGAGTGTAACTTCGTCAAAAATGATCGTATCGAGATGTTCAAAAAAAGCATTTTACAGCTTGAAATCTCTTTACTCACTTTTCAAATCGGTACTTTAAGAAAACGATCCTACTGATTTTTCATGA
>NW_012078360.1:0-489 GCF_000956235.1 Wasmannia auropunctata
TTTACGTCAGGTGATAGGTTAAGATACCTCAAAAAAGGTAATTTTGAATATTTTTCGTTTTATTATTCATATATACCTAGCGCGATGACATTTTATGTCTATTTCAATCCTGTAAAAGCGTTTTTAAATCCGTTCAATCGTTTCGGTGTTATCCATTAGAATGCAAATGTCGTAATTCCCGACCTTTCAGCATCCTCTTAAGAGAATGCTGAAAGGTCGGCCAAATTGTACAAGGTCGATAAAGCAGACTCTTCAGTGTCAATGGTATCTCTAAATGAACTTTTTACAATATCTTCTGGTCTCACTCAAACACGTGGAATGTCCTTATTTAACTTATTGAAGTGCCATCTCTTGGAAAATCCGGCACTTACTACCAGACGCAATTTTTGCGTCGAATTACCACAAATTGCATTCTAATGAACAACTTTTTTTCTATGCTTCCAATCGTAGCTCAAAAGGTCTTGTATTACTCGTGCAAGTAATCCGATG
>NW_012078361.1:0-466 GCF_000956235.1 Wasmannia auropunctata
GCTTTCAATAGTCATATACTGACCGGCGCAGTAATAAATTCCAGACACATTGAACCTCGACAGTTTCTGGAAGATGCGCGAGAAATTGTGCTCGAACGTGTGCGAAATGTTATGCAGAGACATAACATTAAGATAAACACAGTATTCAACGGTGAATTCGTAACGGGTGTCAAACGTGATAATAAAAGTATTATTACAAGAAACTGTGAACTCTATCTTTGCTCCGATTTACGCGTGTGGTACGATTCGCACGTTGTTGAGCCTAGCTTAGCGTCGCTGAAAGAATTCCAAGAACGTGACAGCGGGTGGGCATTATCACGTATATTGAACTTGCTAGTTAATATAAATAAGTTTAATCCTTTGCACGCGGGATGTCATATTCAGTTACCGCGAGAAATTATGATGAAGAAAGCGGTTGTGAACGTGCAATCTACGGACAATGCATGTTTCGCGTTGTCAGTGGTGA
>NW_012078362.1:0-300 GCF_000956235.1 Wasmannia auropunctata
TTCCTTGTCAGTATGCTTGGCATAAAAGTGATTATGTAGATATTAAACCAGACGAATTTGATACACCAGTCAATTTTTATTTTTAAAAACATTCAAAAGCAACATGCAATATTTGCGGCAATATTGAAATTATAACTTGTGCATGGTGTAAGCAATCTTTTTGCATACATTTTTTTCATGATCATCATATTTGACCACAAATATGACGGTCATGAAAATAATGTTGTATGCAGAAAGATTGCTTACACCATGGTTGACCAGACTGATAAATTTGAACCATAAATATAGATCGGAAGAGCA
>NW_012078363.1:0-375 GCF_000956235.1 Wasmannia auropunctata
AACACAAATTTAGCGCTGCACTAGCGCAATTTTTAGTTGCCGAATACAACATAAAACTCGCATGGTAACAATGTAATCTAATCGAATGCGAAGATTTCTTGGCACTGGGGCAGAGAGCATTGATCGAATGTGCGGCACTGAAAAAGTTTGCACTCAGTGCGCACTAGTGCAAGCTGCCGAATTCGCTATTACCACAGTATAACCAGTAGGTCCACTTCGTGTCGGCACCTTTGATCTCCTTTTCCGGATCACGTGAGCATCCATCATGTTAAATCCAGGACCGAATTGAGAAAAGTGCCTCACAAGTAATAAAACAGATAAGTAATATGGATTCGATACAGTAAATCAATAAATTCAATGTGTAATAATCAATAA
>NW_012078364.1:0-318 GCF_000956235.1 Wasmannia auropunctata
ATCCGTGGAGCTCGACCCTTACCCCGGGCCCAAAGAAACCCCGCGAGGGAATCAAGGACACCAAGAGAGTCGGAATTCCCGCGAGTCACAGTGTTCAAACACCGTGAATAATCGGAGAAGAGCCAGACCCTGACCCCAGGCCCAAAGAAACCCCGCGAGGGAATCAAGGACACCAAGAGAGTCGGAATTCTCACGAGAATCAAAGTGTTGAAACATCGTGAGTGATCCGGTAACCGCGCGGAGGTAATCCGGAGAGCTCGACCCTGACCCCGGGCCCAAAGAAACCAGATCGGAAGAGCACACGTCGGAACTCCAGTC
>NW_012078365.1:0-417 GCF_000956235.1 Wasmannia auropunctata
TCGAAAATCAAGCTCGAGAGAGAAAAATTTTTCAGACAAAAGTTGTTTGGTTTCGAGGGGGACATAAAATAGATAACATTGGTTTGACCGCGAGTGGCGTCGTCAAGGTCAGGACAAGGTCACTGAATTTTTTAAATGGAACCCCCAATTTTTTATTACATGTTCTTATAGCACGCCTCGAGAACTTTCCAAAACACATAAATGAAATATTTTTTTATGAAATAAATCTTGAGTTATGAAGCTTGAAAGTTGGAGTACTGTCGGCATTAGCATCATCCAAGGTGTCCAAACTAGCTAAAACCTTTTGAATGTTGTTCAGGATCATGACATTGATAAAGGCCAACGACCTGGGCCATCTTTAGCTAGTGTTTGAACGCCTTGGATGATGCTAATGTCGACAGTACTCCAACTTTCAAG
>NW_012078366.1:0-407 GCF_000956235.1 Wasmannia auropunctata
TCCATCATTTTTCAAACTATAGTGCCACGAGCCTTGGTAAATCGGATTCTGGAAGAAGCTCATGATTCCCCTTCGGGCGAACATTTCGGTGTAAATAAGACTTTAGAGAAAATTCGGAAACGATTTTATTGGGCTGTCTATAAACGAGATGTGGAGCATTGGGTGTGAGAGCTGTAAGATCTGTATAGCTAAAAGGGGCCCTTGGATAAGGGAAGTCAGCTTTACAAGTTTACAATGTTAATGCCCTTTTTGAAAGAGTTCAAATGGACATACTAGGTCCTTTACCGACCTCTTTCTCCGGAAATAGACATTTACTGGTAATTACAGATTGTTTTACAAAATGGGTAGAAGCGTTTCCCCTGAGAAATATTAGGTCGAAAACTATAGCAGAGGTTTTTGTAAATCAC
>NW_012078368.1:0-584 GCF_000956235.1 Wasmannia auropunctata
TCTGGCATTATACGAACCGCGTGTCCCAAAATTAATGCGCTTTCCGCCAATTGCTTTGCAGATTACCGAGTTAAAAGATTCTACAGGATTGTTGGTATAATTAAGCAACAAACTGTCGGAATAAGCACCTAAAGTTATAATAAAATGTAGTACTTTTTGAAAAATATTGTACTGCGAAAGTAACGGAACATGATTTGTCTCTTTTGCATTATCGCTATTTGTACATGTACGACCACGTTCCTTACATTCCTTATGTTCACCAAAGATATGACTAGGAATGTTTAATATATCTTTTTGTAATTCCTGAATTTTGTAACTTTCAGGCTGCTTCTCTTGCATTCTTTGTGCTGCAGCTTCTGTTACTTCATTGCGCATTTTTTAAATATTGTATTTTACAATATTTCGGCATTGAATAAACTTCCGATTTCTATGCATATTTGGTTGAGTCGTTTCCGAAAGTGTTTTTAATTTTTTACAAAAATTACGTCAACAAGTGATTGGTGCATTCAATTTTTTTCACTGTTACGTTATGCTCAATATACGGTTATTATTAATGATAGACTGATACACGCTGCTATCACCAT
>NW_012078369.1:0-358 GCF_000956235.1 Wasmannia auropunctata
TTCGCTCAGCAGTTTTTCACTTTACCAACAAGCCTCTGTCGATATGCACGCTGGTTAGGATTCCGTGCCACCTCTTTGCTCAACGTGTTCTCCGCGTATCGGCGAGAGTTTTCGAGCCTCTATCGAGGCGCGCTAGCTAAGATTAGTAGGATTCCGTGCCACCTCTTTGCTCAACGTGTTCTCCGCGTATCGGCGGGAGTTTTCGAGCCTCTATCGAGGCGCGCTGGCTAGGATTAGTAGAATTCCGTGCCACCTCTTTGCTCAACGTGTTCTCCGCGTATCGACGAGAGTTTTCGAGCCTCTATCGAGGCGCGCTGGCTAGGATTAGTAGGATTCCGTGCCACCTCTTTGCTCAACA
>NW_012078370.1:0-534 GCF_000956235.1 Wasmannia auropunctata
TAACCAGCGTAACATTATGCTTTATCGACTCGTTCAAATTTCTCAGTTCGAGTCTCGAGAAATTGGCATCTTATCTCGAGAAAGATAAACTACGGATAATGCAACGCGAATTTTGTACTCTACCAGCGGAACATTTCGAGCTCCTTACTAGAAAAGGCGTATTTCCGTACGAGTACGTCGACCACTTCGAAAAGTTGGAGGATACGCGTTTACCGCCGCGCGAATTGTTTCATAGTTCGCTGACGGGCGACACCGTGTCCGAGAGTGATTACGAGTACGCCGTTGACGTGTGCTCGTTTCTGTGTGCAGCGATTCTCCATCGAAACGCTCGACGAGTACAGCAATCTGTACCTGAAAACGGACGTCCTGTTGCTCGCAGACGTTTTTGAAAATTTTCGCGACAGCTGCGTCTCGAGTTACGGACTCGATCCCGCCCATTATTTCACGTTGCCGGGTTTCACGTGGGATGCCATGCTGAAACACACGCGTGTAAATTTCGAACTGCTCACTGACATCGATATGGTCTTGTTTATC
>NW_012078371.1:0-588 GCF_000956235.1 Wasmannia auropunctata
TTGTGCAAAATGCTTAATTGCATTTTTTAACATGATGATCTCACAGATATTTTAATTGTCTTTATAAAAATCTTATATTACACAAAAGTATTATGTGACAGCTGATCAAATTGTTGTAATTGCATTTTTTTAACACGTGTTCGATGCAGTGAGACATATTATTTGTCCTTTGAAAAAATATTTATATTACGCGAAATCTATTGTGTCACAGCTGCCGTACATCGGCGCTTCACCAAAATGCTAAAATTGCAGTTTTTACGTCTGTTTGACGATGTGATTTCATCGCGAGGCATTATGGCTACTCGTATAAATGCTCTTATAAATGCTCGCAAGATTTCACATTGTTAAAAATGTCGAGTCGAAGGAGACATGGGCTACGTTTCGGGCGAAGTGTCTCCTNTATGGTGGAGAGTAGAACGACCTCGATATTGTTCTGCGATTGTTCGTCTCTTCGTGAAGAGAATGTGAATTTCCAAATGTGCTTACTCGCGTTAAGAAGAGATGTCCCCATCATCGTGCAGATGCGTGTAATTAGACATTAGCCGTGATATGTATTGGAACAGTGTCACAGAGTTAATCATTTACACA
>NW_012078372.1:0-327 GCF_000956235.1 Wasmannia auropunctata
TGTAGGAGTAAATTATTATATCTTTTAATTATATGTATATTATCGGTAAATGCCTATTTTGTGAAAAAATCTATATTTTTCCAATCACAATGCTGTAATAGCGATGTCCATAAATGCATTTGATGCATAAGCGCATAAAGTGTATGCATCTTTTTGCCCGATTTTATGTCATTCAGATACGTCGTCGTCGTCGTCGTCTTCTTCTTCGCAAAATTTTTCAATCTTGTCCCCTTTCGTCTATAATTTATAATTTTGCCGCCTTTGTTGTCGCCGTCTTTTTCTTCGCTAAATTTTCGTTAAAGATCGGAAGAGCACACGTCTGAACTC
>NW_012078373.1:0-385 GCF_000956235.1 Wasmannia auropunctata
GAAGTGGAAGATAATGTGGAAGATAATGTGGAGGATGATTCGGAAGGCACGTTGTCATCCGATACGGGTGTCGTTAGTGATTTGAGTGAAAATCTAACGTTGCACAGGGAGAGATACGTGTCGCAGGCGGAACTCCGTGCGTTGACCCAGCGTACCAAGCATTGCATGATCCAGTGCTACTATTCGACCGGAGGTGCTCTGGCCCTATGCGCCTCCTGCATGATTGAGCTGAGGGACACTGAGCTTTACGGAATGAATCTAGTGTTGAAGCACAAGATCGATTACGAACAAGTGCTAAGTGGTCGATACTGCTCGAACTGCCGTGTGAGGATACGTAATAACTTCGTATAGCATACAACTGAGTCGACAAGGCACACAGGGGATA
>NW_012078374.1:0-1020 GCF_000956235.1 Wasmannia auropunctata
ATGGTAACAACATTCCTACCTTTTATTTAATCATGCCAAAAATCTACACGATAACATATATCGTATCGAATCTGTGTAGTGTTTCTCTTGCGCGTACATGATATTCGCAATACGATCAATGCTGGGCATTGCAATATTGCGAATATCATGTACGCGCAAGAGTGACACGACAGATTGGAAACGATATATGTTGTTGTGTTACCTTTTTCCAAATTAAATACTCTGTATCATTCGTATCATGCTGATTGACATGTATTATTTTTTTCAGACTAGTGATTGTTCGGCGCAAGCGGAGATGACTGAACCGCGCAAGTCGAGAAAGCAAAGGAATCGTGAATACCGTATGATGAGGAAGAGACGCCGGAGAGAGAGGCAATGGTTGGAGCAAGAGGAGATGGAGGTGAGGCAGTATCTGAAATCGTTGGAAGAGAACCAGATCAACAAACAGATAGAACGATACTTTGCTGAACTTGACTTTCTCATGTGGGGTGAGGATTACGAGGACTGGGAGCTGGGGCGATACTACCAGACGCAGACGAGTGCAAGGAAATAGTAAAGAACAAATAAAGAAAATGTATCACTCGCGTTCTACGCGTTGTTGTATTCGCTGAATACATGTGTTTGGTGCCTGCAATAAAAAAAATTAATATATACAAGGTAACAGTTAATTGCGCAAACCTCATGTTCCTCTAAATCCTTGCGTTTCATTATAGTAATAATTATCTGTAATAAATTTTTCTTGCGAAGACTATGCGCAGAATGATAAGTATTGTTCGTACGTAACGCGTCGGTCTGATTAATATGTTCCACTGATTGTGCATTATAAACTGAAACTCAATCAGGCGACACATCCAATTTAGACTCTATCTTCCTTGCGCAATCTGTCTGATATCTGCAAAACTCAGAGAAATAGTATATTTCGACGAGACGACGAGTGTAGAGATGCATCAGACATTGAATGTTAGTGATATTTCGATGAGTCATATCAATAGGTATATGCCTGTCGCTTATACACATCTC
>NW_012078375.1:0-790 GCF_000956235.1 Wasmannia auropunctata
TTTTTTGTACCACTACATCAATGCATCGACATATGGATTGCGATAAATCCCATCGATGTATAGAATGGACTGCGCATGTCATTAGGTAAACATGGCGTTTGGCCTAAAACAACGAGATTACACAAGCGCCACGCGTATCTAATGCGATGCGTGTGGTCCACTCTATATGTCGACCCCCCATGGGATTAACATTTGAATTGTGATTGGTAGCGCCATGTACATCAATAGAGCTCCGCTTCGATCGCAATCGATACGGATATCTTTTTTTCGATCATTGTTCATGGTTTCGTTAATGATGGAGAGTACGAAGAAGCACGAGGCTATGGCTAATAAAAAAAATATGCAGGAGGATATGGAGGTAGGTATTTACTATGCATATAATTTTTACATCTTTATTAATTATTGATTTCTAATCATCTCTTAATTGGTAGATTGATGAATTCGCCTATGAAATATCCGAACTGTCCGATGAAGCTCCTCAGCCTTGTCGCGCCACACAGCCAGTCGTAAGTAATATATCGCGGGACATTATCACCCGCTTATTATTGGATGAGGAATAAAATGTTATCAGCGCTTATATTACCTTCACTTACAATTAATGAACAATACAGAGTAATGTAATAGAGCGCTGATAGCATGCTTCTCGAGCATGCCTTCTCTCTCTCTCTCTTTCTCTCTCTCACACACGCACACGCACACGCGCAAGCGCACACACACGCGCGCGCGCACACGTGCGTGCGTGCGTGCGTGCGTGCGTGCGTGCGTGCGTGCGTGCGTGCGTGCGTGCGTG
>NW_012078376.1:0-351 GCF_000956235.1 Wasmannia auropunctata
TAAATAAAATAAAATAGAACATGATATGAATTTAAAAAAAATAAGGAACGATATAAGTAAACTATATATCAAATAAATAAACAAATAGAGAATAAAACAAAAATAAAATGTAAAAAATAAATAAGAAATAAATGTTAAAATATAATAAGGAAGTGAATGCATACGTCGTCGCCGTCGATCTTAGTGATGTTATAC
The DNA here is from genome assembly GCF_000956235.1 of Wasmannia auropunctata. NCBI lineage: Eukaryota > Metazoa > Arthropoda > Insecta > Hymenoptera > Formicidae > Wasmannia > Wasmannia auropunctata. The sequence continues at coordinate 196 of NW_012078376.1, forward strand.
GATTCATTTTTTCAATAAAATAAAATAAAATGTATGTATATAAATTATATAAAATATGAATCAAATCAAATAAAAAATAAAATAAAATAAAACATGACATGAAACGTAATAACTTCGTATAGCATACAACTGAGTCGACAAGGCACACAGGGGATA
>NW_012078377.1:0-401 GCF_000956235.1 Wasmannia auropunctata
TTTATGTTCATAGTATATTAATTTTTATTTTGTAGCAAACAAAAAATAACAAAGTACAATAACAAAATAAAAGATTGCGCTTATTTTTTGAAAGTTAAATATATTTATTTCATGTAAAATATTAATTTATGTATTAATTTTATTGTATATTTATATGTATATTATTAAATTAATTTATTCATTATTTTTATTGTATTTAAATATGTATATTAATAGTATTTTGTTCTTTGTAGGCGACAAATGAAAAAGCTTGAAGAAGCACTTGTCAGCACTGAAGATACTGACAATAAATTCATCGAGTCATCACGAACATTGCTGATGTCACCCGATGCGATGAATGAAGTCAGTACATCAGATGCATGCGTAGACACAAAAAATAAAGGTACATATGAAAATGTCCA
>NW_012078378.1:0-427 GCF_000956235.1 Wasmannia auropunctata
TTCTGCTAAAGGAAGATTAAGTTAGCAGAACAATATACAGGGTGTCCCAGAATTGGCGCATTCGGAGTACAGGACGTTATACTTCGTGCTAAAAGGAACAACTTTTTCCTTTAGCAAATTTTGATCTGATAAGTAATTTTGGCAGGAGAGCTGGTTAAAGTTAACGAATAATCGCTCTTATCCATGCGGCGCTCAGGGCCGGCGCGCGCTCCTCCATTCACTTGTTCCTAATCCTTGGCTAATATTTACAAATAATGTCTTAAGATACTAATACGGCTCTGTTATAATTATTTTACGACATTTTAAGACTGTGTTTAAAACAGTCTTAAATATTAAGAATCAATTATACATATCTTTATTGCTTGAAATATGAATCATAAAATAAATATTGATCATAAAATAAATATTGATTTAAAAAAATACAAAT
>NW_012078379.1:0-351 GCF_000956235.1 Wasmannia auropunctata
ATTTTGTTCTCATAAGTGCGGAATTACTTATCTTGGGTCATCATCATTAGACCCTGTCGTAAAAAAAGAGCACGCGAATGTCCCCAAAGACACAAAAGTGTTTTTCCGCATTAGAACTCGACAAAAAATCGAGAGTCTCCTCCGCATTTTGAGGAGAACTTGTTTTCACAAGTGCGGAATTACTTATCTTGGGTCATCATCATCATTAGGCCCAGTTGTAAAAAAGGGCACGCGAATGTCCCAAAGACATAAAAGTGTTATTTTCCCGAAAAGCTAATGCATTAGACCTTGTCGTAAAAAAAAGGGCACGTGAATGTCCCAAAGACACAAAAGTGTTTTTCCGCATTAGAA
>NW_012078380.1:0-365 GCF_000956235.1 Wasmannia auropunctata
AAGCAAAAAATTGTAAAGTTACTTTTCATATGTGAGTATCTGTTATTATTATTACATTATCTGATATGTGAACTGTTAAAATAATTTTTCTGTAAAACAATATATTCTTATAGATTTCCAAAAGACCTCACAAGATATAATATATAGATAAATTTTGTAAATAAAGGCAGCAAGTGGAAACCGAAAAAATTACTATCAAACGTTCAATTTTACCTAAGACTGTTTCGATAAAAGTTCTCTCAGTGTGACCCGTCTCAAACCACATGCGATCCCAAGTATTCGCGTAAAACGGTTGAAATATGTGAGTTAATAGAATGAAATGTGATTATATCCTCGCGGTTCCGAAAGCTGAAAAACATGTAACT
>NW_012078381.1:0-312 GCF_000956235.1 Wasmannia auropunctata
TTGAGGTCGCCGAAGTCCTGCGTCGGCGTCCTCAATAATTATGGGTCATTGTTGCAATAATAGATTGCAACAGTGACCTGCTTATTTCTAAGTGTGACGTTGTAAGTACGTCAAAGCGAGACTTACAACAGACTGCTTGCAACTTGCTACATTTCGTCACAGTCAATGTAAGTTCTTCTCGACAGTGTAATATTTTTTTCTTTTCTATCTTTTTTTTAGCTCATTCGGTTTGACGCATTGATGCACATTAAAGCCATAGCACAAATGTGTAATTTGTGTTTAATATGTAATATTTTCACTTTTACACTCGCA
>NW_012078382.1:0-356 GCF_000956235.1 Wasmannia auropunctata
GTTTCCCCCACTACTTCACTTTTTTTTTAAATTTTTAAATTTTTTTTGTGACCAAATTAAAGGTTATTTTAATACGAATTCAACCATGTGTGATAAAGTTATTTTCCAAAGTATCATTTTCGAGAAATAATTACAAACGCCTTTATGCGCACACCATATCCGTACTCGCTTACGCTGCGCGCACCCAGCAATTCTTCACATAGCACATTCTGCTCGCATTTTTTTGCATTTAACGAGGGATAACAATGAAAGGAAAAATATTTGACCACAAATATGATGATCATGAAAATAATGTTGTATGCAAAATGATTGCTTACACCAAACTGATTAATTTGAACCATAAATATTATATTTAA
>NW_012078383.1:0-402 GCF_000956235.1 Wasmannia auropunctata
TATGTATAGTGTGTCACAATTGTGTTAGTGTAGAGAAGTAGAGAATGCTAGAGAAGTGTATAGAGAAGTGAATAGAAAAGTGAATAGAGGTTAAGAGTGAGTTTCGGCAAGGAATAATTTTGATATATTTTTTAAAGTAAGTATAGTTTAGTTATATTTTATTTGTAATTATAAAATTTTGAAGAAAATTAATTTGCTGTTAAATCACTACCGATTTTGCTGCATTTCTGTCGTCAATTTGCTGCAGATTTCCCTGTCAGCATGCTCTGCCACATTTCTGGTGGCAGTTCGACAATATTATTATAGATATAATTAATAGATTATTACGTTTATAATGACTGTAACCACATGTTTCTAACCTTTCCTAACCTTTTCATTTCACTATCTGTCATGTCATCACAA
>NW_012078384.1:0-587 GCF_000956235.1 Wasmannia auropunctata
GTGGAAAATGGGATCTGAAAGGAATATAATCTTGTCTACAATTCCATAAATAACACCTTTTTTTGTGAGATACAGGATGTTGTGATTTAAAATTCAGATATCTGCCTGAGAACGTCGGTTTTTTATATAAATCAAATATGATTTCATTGTTGATGCGGATAGCTGACACATCTAAAAAATTGAATTTATTGTTCTCACTAATCTCAATCGTGAATTTTAATCTTTCGTGTAAAAAATTGAAGACTTGTAGGATGGAATCCATTGAGTCAAGGGGTGCTGCTGAAAAAATGTCAACGTATCGAAAATAAAAAGGTAAACGTACAGGTAAACGCTCTAATGCCTTACTCTCTAAGTACCTCATAACCATGTCAGCTACCGTGGGTGACAGTGGGCATCCCATAGGTGTGCCAAAAATTTGTCTATAAAAAACTTTGTCAAAAGAAAAAACTGTGGAATTTAAAACCAATTGGACAGCATTTAGAAACTCGTCTTGTGGGATGGTGGTGTTGTTACTCATCACCTCCCATTTGTCCGAAATGCATTTAACAGCCAGGTCAGTGGGCACATTTGTGAAGAGTGACACTACA
>NW_012078385.1:0-473 GCF_000956235.1 Wasmannia auropunctata
TTATTGTTTGTATTGCCGTTTTTTCATACCTTTATATTTTATTTCACTACGCTCGTAATTCCGTACAGATGAGCCAAAGTTTATTGTATCCGTAGGCGTCTCAGAATAATTATATCACTTTTCCTAATACTTCAAATCACATTTAAACAAAATAATTTTTATATAGAAAGATCACACGTATATTACGCGAACAGTTGATGTATCCGATTTTCACAGCAGTGTTGCTAAATGAATAATTCGAGCGAATAATTCTTCTTCGAATGAGAGATTGTTAAATGCGTTTTCCTTTTCTTTAAAGCGTTGAGATTAATATCATCGATATCTTATCACAAAAAGCAGACAATATCATAATTTTTTTCCTAAAATCATGTTATCACGTATATCTTTGCTTGCACAAAACATCACGCGCTAGAACAAATTAATAATTAAAGATCTGAAAAAATATATGCGAGTAACAAGAATATAGATAGATT
>NW_012078386.1:0-304 GCF_000956235.1 Wasmannia auropunctata
TAGAATTATGTAGAATTATGTAGAATTTGTCCGTCTGAGAATGCAATATAAAACTACAAAAATTGACAAAAGTGTTCCAATTCTAGCATTTTTATGTAGATTTTTGTAGTATTTTTTAAAATCGTGTAAAATTTCATAGATTTTCTCAGTTATTTTCTGTAGTTTTTCATAGAATATTTTAATTTTTTTTTAAATTTGTAGAAATTTTTCCGCCAGGGTTCAGCGAAATTCAAAGTTTTTCAGACATTTATAAATGATTTTCAGAGAAATCGCTGACAGTCTCTGAAAAGAGTGCTCGGAAAAT
>NW_012078387.1:0-408 GCF_000956235.1 Wasmannia auropunctata
GACGTGTGCTCTTCCGATCTCAAAAAAAATATTATTAACGTAAGTAAATAGAAATAATTTTACTGTAAAACTTTTGTATAAAACATTTTTTGATATCTTAAATGGTTTTCAAAATATAACAAAAAAAATTAAAATTAAAGTTAATTAAGTTTAACTTTAAAGGATAATTTTAAAATTTTTATTTATGTTTTTCCATCGCAACTGATATTTTGTAAATTTATCTGTTTACCTAACCTATGTGCACAAAATTTCATTAAAATCATAACTTGATACTTTTGTTATAAAATTAATTGTATATTTATACATATCGGTTGAAAAATGTTTTTTCATTTATGACAAAACATAATCATTTCCACACCACCTTGCGGTATATAGCACGGTTTGTTTATAGTGGTTTCTCCAAATAGA
>NW_012078388.1:0-434 GCF_000956235.1 Wasmannia auropunctata
TATTTTTTTAACAAATAAAATATAAAACCAAATATATTTTCTACAATATTATATTTTCTAAAAAAATTTATTAAAGTAATCCGGTATTTGAGAAAATATACAAATGGTCAAGTATTTGAATTTTGCTGTATTGTTACTTACAAGCAAAAAATATCACTATATGCAACTTGTGGATACATCACAATGCTATCAATAAACATAAATGTAATTACAAATGTGGGTGTATAAAATTATCGATAATATATATTTGTCTTTATATGTCTAACCTATAATCTACGTAATTATAAAATTTTATCCATATTATTTCGTATTTATAACTTATCGAAAATGCATTTAGAATTCTACGTTTGTATATAAAAATACAACATTTTCAACACAATTTTTGCAATACAGGTGGCATTTGATTTACATTTTTTATTTCTTTTATATCATTG
>NW_012078389.1:0-302 GCF_000956235.1 Wasmannia auropunctata
GGTGGGACGGAGATACCGCATGAGGGAGAGAGAAAGAAAATTGCAGCTGGGTCCGCGCTAGAACCCCCTTTCGCGACCCCGCGTTTAGTTATACCTTTGTGTTATCATTTACCGTTGTATGGAGATGTGTCAACGTTAATATGTTGTGGTAAGTATCTAGATGCTTTGTCCTCACAAAATTATTGCGACATGGAGATGTAGTGGTAGGTATAACATGTACCTAGATGCTTACACATTGAGATGTAGAAGTAATTTTAACTTGTGTCTGAATGCTAGCGCATTTGATTTTTATCTTACTCGGG
>NW_012078390.1:0-500 GCF_000956235.1 Wasmannia auropunctata
ATAAACATTTACTTAATCATTATTTTTAATCATTTTTGTGCTATTTGGGTATATAAATATGTAATCGATTGGCTTAGATATCTTATGGATATTTCTGAGATGTCGTATTGCGGACATTTGGATGTATAGAGGATGTCTACTAGCTATTTATTAGAGATTTATGGATATCCCATCATGGATATGAGGATATCGAATAGATATCTAACAGATATTATGTTCTGTATGGGAGGTAATTAAACAAAGTAAATTAAAAATTGGTATGAACCAAAAGAAATATTAAATGTACTATATCTACTAAACGTTTCGATTTTTTAAAATATTTAATATACAAATCTGCATTTATCTATGATATTACATGTATATTCGCTATTTGAGATTTTTGCATTTACAAATGCGCATATTTGTTTTCAGGTTATTACCGTGTAAATTATAATAAAACAAATTGGATGGACTGATTAATTATCTTAAAAATAAAATTTTCAAACAATTCATAAAGTCAA
>NW_012078391.1:0-545 GCF_000956235.1 Wasmannia auropunctata
TATCACCTCCCACAAGTCAAAGTGCCGTAGCTATCTCAGTTCGCCCTGGGGACTTTTTTGAAAATTTTGAAAATTGAAAAATTTCGTATTTTGAAAAATCCAAAGGTGGTTTCTCATAGATCTCAACGAGCCCTACAAAAAAGGTCCAATGCGCCAACCTTGTATCTGTTGCCGTTTAAAAGTTACAGGACTTTTTATGTTCCAAAAAAAGGTTTTTTTTGGATTTTTTTAGGTTTGGTATTTTTCCCTTATAGAACTCGTCGAGAGGAACAAAAAAGGTCCTCTTCACCATGGCTCTATCTGCAACCGTTTAGTTGTGGGAGTTTTTGAAAGTTTCTGAAAAGTCAAAAACGACCTCTACAGGCGAAAGGACGAGAGATAGAGGCATGGCGAAGAGGACCTTTCTTGTTCCTCTCGTCGAGCTGCATAAGAAGGGGTAGGTCCGGGAATTTTGAGAATTTTTTTTTGATTTTTATTTTTATAGTTCAAGATTTGGTTGGGGTTAGCATACATTATAACTGAGTCGACAAGGCACACAGGGGATA
>NW_012078392.1:0-621 GCF_000956235.1 Wasmannia auropunctata
GCGTTGCGTTGCGTTGCGTTGCGTTGCGTTGCGTGCGTGCGTGCGTGCGTGCGTGCGTGCGTGCGTGCGTGCGTGCGTGCGTGCGTGCGTGCGTGCGTGCGTGCGTGCGTGCGTGCGTGCGTGCGTGCGTGCGTGCGTGTGTGTGTCTTTAAGTATATAGTACATAGAGGTGGAATGCCTTTGTTCTTTGTAGGCCGCAAGTGAGTTCAAGAGTGGTAAGGAGTGCGTGAGAGAAAAGTATTCGAGCGATACTTCGTCCTCTCTGTCTGTCGAATGATCGACGCATGCGCAGAGAGGACGAATATTACTCGTCTACCTTTCTCTCTCGCACACATCTTGGACACAATTTTCGAGCCAACATTCCACCTCCATGTCTATATACTCAAAGGTGTGTGTGTGTGTGTGCGTGCGCGCGTGCGCGTGTGTGTGTGTGTATGTGTGTGGTGCGTTCATGTGCAAGAGAGAGAAAGATACAGTAATAAATATTTACAATATAAATGTGCAACTTACAGAAGAAACTGCAGCGGTTGAACAAGACGCTGGACTGGAATGAGCGATGTTGCACTGTAAATTTAAAAAATAACAATAAATAAATACATGAATGATGTGTGTGTATAAGAA
>NW_012078393.1:0-300 GCF_000956235.1 Wasmannia auropunctata
TTTGAGAAATTGACAGTGGCTAGAATATTTGGATCGCACGGTAGAAGAAAAATTCCTTCTAACTCAATATGTAAGACAGATGGATTGGTTTCGTCAATCTTGACATAGACCCCCATGTCAAGAGTTTCTTTTCAAAATCATACGTTATAATTATGGATTACCGCACATATTTGTAAGAGGACAGCATTGAAAATGAAAGGACTAAACCTGGATCCTCCACGTCGGTTAATACCTTCTTTACCGTTGCGAATATTATTTATAAGAAGAGACGAATAGTATGTAAGTTTTATGGTTTATATA
>NW_012078394.1:0-616 GCF_000956235.1 Wasmannia auropunctata
TTGTGTGAATTACGTGCACGATCTTTCTTTTGTTAATTCTCTTTTTTATGTATAGACGTGCTTTAAGATATAAATTTATTTGTTATGAAACGTTCTTCACTTCGATTTGAAATCACCTGACCTCCTCCTCAACAATTGAATTAGGAAAATCGAAACCAGCATTCGCTTGGACGATTAACAAACAATATGAAAAATATTTATTTAAAAATTTATGTAATATTTATAATTTTTATTATATCGAATATATAATTAATCCATCGGTCCGTTGCCATCTGCAACAGACAAAAAGGGAAGCAATTTATAAAAATTGTACAAAGAAGAAAGAAGGAAGATAGCTATTTAAAAAAACTTACCCTAGTTGTAAAAGGCAACCGTTCTAGTCCCGGTTGCTACGTCCACAATCACGCGCAGAGGCATCTCCTCGCACAGGCTCCGCGGCACCTGCAAGCTGTCCTCCTGCGAGCTCCAGGCTACCTCGCAGGCTCTCCCGCGGGCTCGCATCCTCCCGCGGACTTGCGAAAACGTCCTCGCGTCGTTGTCATCGTCTTCGTTGTCACTATTTAGAAGATCATTCTGAAAGAAACAAAACATCGTTTTTATCCTAGATAAAAATCAT
>NW_012078394.1:8232-8629 GCF_000956235.1 Wasmannia auropunctata
AAAGTAAGTACGTATATAATATATTTAATATAAACAAAAGGTTTTATTGCAACAGTAAGCTATTATAAATCACATTTTTATTAAATGGAGAAAATATAAAATTTAAAAATACATTCAATGTATGGATTAGATAATAGAATATTCGAATAATTAATATCTAGCAGTAGCAAGTGTTTATTAAAAAATGTTATCATGTGATTTATTTTTTAAATGTATTTATTCAAGTTTTTTGTTTTTATAAAATGTACGTGAATTAGCCTACTCTGTTGCAACAATTTTTCAATTTCTTCAATTCAATTGAAAACAAACATAAAAAGTTTGTATTTATATTAAACATAAAGGTATTTAATACTTAATATGTTTGATAAAGTTTTATATCTAGTCACAATAACGTTCA
>NW_012078395.1:0-477 GCF_000956235.1 Wasmannia auropunctata
ATTTAAAAATTTCACATTTTATTGATTAAAATATTATACATTTTATTGTTTATTTAATGGTGTGACCACCAGTTATATATTTTAAATACATTTTGTAATGCGCAATTCTTAACATGTTTTCCGCAACGCATAGTATTAATAACACTTAGATTATTCAAAGAAACTACATCTTCGTAATCAGTATCCAGAGTTTCAATGACTACTCTCGCATCGAGCATATCACCGAACCATTCTCGTTTTTGATATCCTTTAACGTACACGATAGCCTCGTCGGTATCATCCTCTTCACCAAACACAGCTGTTGCAATCAGGTGTTTCGCCATGCTGTACGGAATCATCCCGTCTTCCCATCTCAATCCATGGTGATAAGCAATCAACCAGGAAGCGCCAGACTTGTCGAATTTTGTAAAGAATTCCATGGCATAGGACTCGCAAAAATGTAATGCGAAAGGAACTGTACCTCTTCTCAGGACAGCA
>NW_012078396.1:0-394 GCF_000956235.1 Wasmannia auropunctata
TACAGCTCTCACACCAATGCTCCACATCTCGTTTATAGGCAGCCCGATAAAATCGTTTCCGAATTTTCTCTAAAGTCTTATTTACACCGAAATGTCCGCCCGAACGGGAATCATGAGCTTCTTCCAGAATCCGATTTACCAAGGCTCGTGGCACTATAGTTTGTAAAATGATGGACTGCAAATTAGGAGATTCCCATCTCCTGCACAAAATTCCTTCCCTAATTACTAAGGAATCCCAGAGAAGCCAATAGCTTTTGGCAATCGGATCTTTTAAAGTCAGTTTCCGACAAAGTGGACGCTTATTTATTTCTTTCCCACGATAAATTTCCGCGATGGATGAATCTTCTAATTGGGCTTTTTTCCAATCTATTGCCTCAATCTCCTCAAAAACTAT
>NW_012078397.1:0-466 GCF_000956235.1 Wasmannia auropunctata
GTCCGGGGTCCGCGGGGACGGGGAACCGCGTTGTAGGTGCGGGATGCGCGGGGACGGGGGAACCGCGTTGCGGGTGCGGGATGCGCGGGGACGGGGAACCGCGTTGCTGGTGCGGGATGCGTGGGGAAGAGGGAATCGCGTCATAGATGCGGGATCCGCGGGGCCGGGAGAACCGCGCTCGCGTTCGCCGCCGCCGCCGCCGCTCACGTTCGCGCTCGCCGCGTTCGCCGCCGTTGCGCATGGGCCCCACCCCACCCGTTATCGCTTGCGAAGAGGAAGAGGAAGAGTAAAGGGAAAATAATAATTATTAATATAATAGAGAAGAAATGTTATATTTTACCGAAGAATATAGTTAATGAAGATACTAGCCGCGGGGTCGCGAAAGGGGGTTCCAGCGCAGGCCCCGTTGCAATTTTCTTTCTCTCTCCCTCCCGCGGTATCTCTGTCCCACCCATGATTCTCGCGC
>NW_012078398.1:0-422 GCF_000956235.1 Wasmannia auropunctata
TGAAAATTACAATGTTTGAACGAGTGCACGGACTTACTAAAATTTTTTCCCGGGGATGCGGTTTCCAGCGTCATAAAGTTGGAATCTTTCTCTTTAATTTGAAAAAAAAACAAGTCGCTACGATTTTTTTTCACAAAGTTACAGCATTTTAAAGTAACCCTTGTATTTTTCTCATGTATGTTTGGCATTATCCGATGTGCACTATAGGGAGGTTGGTAAACGGATTTTGCACATTGTGTGAGTGCGGACGTGTGTAAAACATACACACATACACACACGGTGTGCAAAATCCGATCGCCAACCTACCTATAGTGCACACCGGATAATGCCAATTATACATGAAAAAATTGCAAAGTTTAACAGAATGCACGGACTTGCTAAAATTTTTCTCGGGGATGCGGTTTCCAGCGTCATAAAGTTGG
>NW_012078399.1:0-370 GCF_000956235.1 Wasmannia auropunctata
TTGGCTTTCCGTCTCAGAAGTGACTTTTTCGAGCAACAATGTCGTTCATCATAGTGAGCAATGGCAAACCAACAAATTGTTTATAATTCTACGAAGAGAGCAAGCAGTCATGATATTCGCAAGACATTCAACGAGGAGGGAAGAAACGTGCAGTACCATATGCTGTTATCAACAACGTACGGACTTAACAACTCCTATACGAAAAAAATTCATGTGGGACTGCAAACATCTGATGAAGGCATCTTCGCACCAGTGGTGAAATTAAGTGGGAACAACGCGGATGGCATTTATTTCGACGTGGACTCATGGCATCAATTTCAAGAAATCATGCCCATCATGACTGAATATTTGTGCGAAGATAGCAGATCAA
>NW_012078400.1:0-322 GCF_000956235.1 Wasmannia auropunctata
TTCTTATACTCGCACCTGGTAATAATTAAAATTTTATTAGGGTTTTTTAAAATAAATTAGAGTACAAAATGTCACTGGCCGGAAACTTTTGCACGCCACTGTATATATATACATATATATATATATTTATTTATTTGTTCTTATATATTAAAATAAAGAAACGGACGCGAACATATGAGCGAGTCTGAGATATTAAACATTCTCTTAATTATTCGTTTAACATTTTCGTAATTTTCTTAATCGTTACTTATTTGTACGGATGCATACGAGGTTACATTTATTCCTCGGTGAACTCCTCCAGCGTAGCGGTGGAAGGAGGGAA
>NW_012078401.1:0-604 GCF_000956235.1 Wasmannia auropunctata
GACGTGTGCTCTTCCGATCTAGGATGTTTATCGAGAGACGTATGGATATTGAACAATTTCTGCAGTCAAGCGTCCCGTCATCGCTACGAATTCAAGATTTAATTATAGATCTCGTAAAAATACGCAATGAAAATATTGTAAAATTGGCGCTAGAATGATACTTGTATGTATATGAAACCGTCGACTATGCTTTTTATATTCGAACTCGAACATTGCGTTGAGCAAACATACTTTAATTTAAATCAAAATACGGACGCTGTTAGTAATAAGTTTAAACATTTTGTTGATTATTTACGTCACAATTGTATCGTGAATAAAGACGATGCAATAAAGGTTTTGCGTAACGTATATGATAAAACTGTTACACCGTGGGTAGGGTGTAACGTGGGAAGGACTCGGTTTTGGTGGTTGTAGAAGTGATGCACAGTATATTGTTTAACACATACACTATATTTACGTGTTACTTACAGATTGAGTGACTGTGCGCGCCGACAGCGTAACGCTATGCGTTAATGATTGATGTGAACTCCCAGTGGTCCGCTGGACGACGGGTTATATCCCATCTCAAGTGGGCCACTGCACCGCTTAGTCGTTGCAATTATTG
>NW_012078402.1:0-855 GCF_000956235.1 Wasmannia auropunctata
ATCTCGATCAAGCAATTTTTTCTTAATTAGGTCCGCCATCTTGGATCCGCCATTTTGAATTTTGGAAATCTGAGGTCATATACGTAATCAGCGACCCCGAAAACCCCCGAGTAATAAATTTCAACTGTTTTCCATGTAAAGAAAAATGTGCTTCAAAGGATTTAAAAAAAAAAAGTAAAAAAAGGGTGTCAAGTGTAACCGCGCTTCTTGAAAAAAAACTTGTATCCAAATTAAATATAATTTTTTTTTATAGATAAAACTTAAATGGTATCCTTCTTTATACTTTGATGTTAACTAACTTTACTTCAGCGATATGTATATCATAATTTACTCGAGGAGAATTTCCCTGTCGCATATCCTATTCTCATGATTTTTTTACTGAGCTTATAACAGTTATTATAAACCATCTATTGGACGAATCCGTATTATATAGATGAGGTATTATCCAAAAAAATTATTATCTTTATATTAATTTTTATATATTACACTATAATTATAACTGTTTTAGTAGAAAGATGAAAGGTCAGATCCATTTACATTGCCTCCTTTATCTATATATTTTTCCGTTACACAATTTCTGTTATGAGCCCAGTAAAAAAAGCACGAGAATGGGATAATACCATATGCGACGGAGCAATTCTCCTCGAATAAAACATCCTGAACAGGCATTAATCCGAGGTATGTTACAACACTACAAAATGCGTGATATCGTTACAAAATTGACTTTTTAAAAAAAAGTAAAAAAAGGGTGTCAAGTGTAACCGCGCTCCTTGAAAAAAAACTTGTGTCTAAATTAAATATAATTTTTTTAAGCAATAAACCTATCCTTCGTTGTACTTTAATATTAACTAACTT
>NW_012078402.1:8472-8805 GCF_000956235.1 Wasmannia auropunctata
TTTAGCGTTATTAAAATAAATATATTAATGAAATTAAAACATTTTATTTTTATAATTACGTAAATCAATCAGTCATATTTCACAAATATATATATTTTTTACAGGTTATTTCAAGGACGGAGAAAAAAAAATGTCTACATATATATTTATATATACATATATATATCGGCTGCTCATTGGCGCTATATAATTGCTACCACAGCGCTGACAAATATTGGCTGCTATTAGCGCCAGTCTTTACCATCGCCGTTGAGTTTGCTCCTCTGCGATTGTGAAAATTGTTGCTGCATGCTCGTTTTATTTCGAAGTGGTGGATTTGATACAGCGGCTGTA
>NW_012078403.1:0-348 GCF_000956235.1 Wasmannia auropunctata
TTACTAAAATTATCTTTTAGCAGAGGAGCGAATCGAGTAATTAAAATTGTTAATATTTTGTAAATAATATGGATATTAATTTGCAATTCAAATAATGAGATATATTTTGTAAAAATTATGAAAATGATCTCGCAAATTATCATGATTACCGTATAATATTAATCATTATTGTAATTTGTAATTGTAGAGAGCGTTAGAATTAAAATCTGGTGATGCAACGTTACTTTATATGCTTGTATGCTTAAAAAGAGACAAAATATTTACAATTTTAATTATTCGATTCGCTACTCTGCTATAAGATTATTTTTAGTAAAATTCTTGAAGTAGTAGAATGTATAATGTGCTTTA
>NW_012078404.1:0-343 GCF_000956235.1 Wasmannia auropunctata
GGAGTATCTAGTAAACTTAAACCGACCAATAAGGGACCATATTGTGTACAAAAGCGACTTCGGAATAATCGTTATGTGTTGAGCGATGCAGAAGGACACCAACTCTCTCGGAGACCTTATCAGGGAGTTTGGGAAAGCGCGAATATGAGACCTTGGCGTAAAAAAATACCACCAGACACAGAAGATAACGGCCGAGGCGGCCTTGAGGTCAGGACGACCGAAGCTGTAAGGGAAGTAGAGGATGAGCGCGCGAGTCTAAATGGAGGCGCGGAGTTAGAGGAGCTCGAGTCCGCAGATTGGTAGGCGCGAGACGTTCAGTTGTTAAGCGAGGGTCGGTTGCTAG
>NW_012078405.1:0-417 GCF_000956235.1 Wasmannia auropunctata
GAAGTAAAAATGATCTTATGCTTCAACATTGAATAACTCGGTGAAAAAAAAATCGCAAAATGCTCAACGAGTGCGCAAATTAAAGGTAAAGATTCACGCTTTTCGAATGCTGTAAACTGCATTTATGTGCAATTTGTAATTCGCGTCGAGGAATCTTGCAAAATTCATAACAAATTTTGTCGCATCTTTATATGTATTCGTAATGCTCCGTAAAAGATCAGTAAAGATCGATATAAAAAGTAGAGACTTTAAGCTATAAAATGCTTATTAAAAAATTTTGTTACGATTTGTCATCTTTGCAACGTTACACTCTTCTGTGGAGGATAGAATAGGTGGTTCTTGAATTTTGCTATTAAAAGCTCATTAAATTTTGAAAAAATTGAATAATGAAGCTGAAAAATCGTCGATATTTAAACA
>NW_012078406.1:0-619 GCF_000956235.1 Wasmannia auropunctata
TGTTAACATAAAATAACATGATCGATAATTAAAATACAAATAAGTACAACATCACATAAAACTGTATTGGATTAAAAAGCGATTAATACCAAATGTAGGCAAAAATTTTTTTTACATTTTTATTAAAAAATCATTCAAACAATAATTATTTTATATTTTTTAGTTATGAAAGAAAAATTTAATAAGATTTTATCATGAAATAATTGTTAACGCATTAATTAATACAATTTAAATAACCATTCAGTAAATGTAAATTTCTGTTTAATACATATATATATTTATTAAGTATCTCCGGTATATATCAGGAGACACGGTAGTGGCTTGGTGTCAACTAATAACTTGGTGTTTAACTAATATAAATATAAATAAAATATATGTTAGGAAGTATCCAAAGAAGGGCAAGTGAGCCTTGCACGCAATTAGTGCTAAAATTACATATATTTAAACAATAATCATTGTCACCCAAACGTTTCGGCTCCGCATTGAGCCATCTTCAGTGGGTAAAAAATACAAAAATTATTTCTTTCCTTCTACTTTAACATTAGCGCTTTGTTCTTTCACGCTCGCACGAAGGTCGCTTATCGCTCGTTGTGAGATCGTTCGTTGGACAATCATAATA
>NW_012078407.1:0-396 GCF_000956235.1 Wasmannia auropunctata
CGCAGCCACAGCTGTTTGGACGGCTATGAAAGCCAAGACAAAATTCGGCATGGGTTTAAAAATGAAGAGGAAAAGGAGCAAGCGAATACTTCCGGTAGCTAAACGCGGAGGTATCCTGCCACTCTTGCCACTGTTGGGTGTTGTTGGTTCGTTGGTCGGCGGGGCGGCGGGAGTCGCGAAGGCCGTGAGCGATAACAAAGCCGCACAGCGTCAGCTGGAAGAATTGAAACGTCACAATCGCGTCATGGAAGGTCACGGAGTTTATCTCGCTCCGTATAAGCGCGGTCGAGGCGTCTCGATGCGGAAAAAAAAACTCCAAAAAAAAACGTTAAATTTACAAACAGGCGACAACTACCAACATACAACTGCAGCAATTGGCTGAACGTATGCATATTA
>NW_012078408.1:0-678 GCF_000956235.1 Wasmannia auropunctata
TTTTTTTATTACGATTGGTTTCTGCACTTAAATTTAGAAAATATAAATAAAATCAAGAATCAATCATAATAATTAAAAAATCATTGAGCACGAACTAATCTGTTCTCTCTGCTGAACGCATACATTTTTTCCAGTGACAAGTGAGGTTATTGTGTTCTCGATGTATATATCTCGGATTAACGTTTGTGAATTTTTTACTCGAGGAGAATTACGCCGTCACATATCCTATGAATGTTTGCGGAGGATCTTTTACTCGAGGAGAATTACGCCGTCACATATCCTATTCTTATGATTTTTTTACTTATTGACATAGCAGAAATGTAAACCATCTGTTGGACGAAGATTACAGATACAGATAAAGTATGTTAAATTATGTTATTAAAATCACGTTGGCGCGCATATAATTTCGTTAAAAGCAAATACAAATTTCTAAAAAAGAAATCTCTGGTTTAGAAATTAAAATTAAAATAACATTTAAAATAACATTTAGAAACCTTAATTTCATGTGTAATTTTCACACATTTTTAAATATTTTAAAAAATTCAAAGGCTCCAAAATAATAAATTAAAAAAAAAATAATGCTTATTAAAGCCATCGCAGTAATTAGAGCATAAATAACATAAACTTTATTAATAGAATAAAAACTGCAAATAATACGTAAGTTTGACTATTGGTTTA
>NW_012078409.1:0-301 GCF_000956235.1 Wasmannia auropunctata
TTAGTGTCTTAAGGGGATCCTAAACCCGAGATCGAACTCCAAAAATTCACTGTTTTATCGACGATTTGTGAGTATGTATGCGTGCGATATTGATGTAGTAGTGTGTAGTGATGTGTTCATATTTACTACCATATCGATATCTCACGCACACATCGTAACAAATTTTCATGAACATACAGCTTTTTTATTAGGCATCCAAGCCTAATTTTATGAACTCAACATTGTTTGCACATGTAATTCGTAGTTCCGGCTGGTATCATTTTGTACCAACAAACTGAGTCGACAAGGCACACAGGGGATA
>NW_012078410.1:0-406 GCF_000956235.1 Wasmannia auropunctata
CAAACTAAAAAATCAATTAATTATTTATATATAATAAAATAAATAAAATATAAGGTTTTGTACCTATTACTGCCAGTCGATTTCCAAATACTGCTCTCCCCAATTACTGTCGCACGTACCAAATATCGCCTCCCCATTTAATGCCCGTGTACCGAATGCTATCTGCATTTACGGCTTGCAGTGCAGAATCCAAGTTCTCTTTTGTATAGAGATGTCGTTTTTTAGTTGGTGGCATTACTAATTACAAACCTACAAAAATATTACGAAGTTATTAATTTTTTGTGATTTATCCTTTCAATAGTTTCCCTAAATTTCTTCTAAAAACTTGTAAACAGAAGTGTACTTACGTGTTTATTTACGTGTTTAATTAGGTTAAGATATCCTAATACTTTCCTCACTCTTATAA
>NW_012078411.1:0-331 GCF_000956235.1 Wasmannia auropunctata
TATTTAAATTGAAACGTATACGAATATTATACGATATACAATTTTGATTTATAATTTGTAAAGTCTACATTGTGAATACATAAATTCGAGCTTTAATATTAATTTCTCAAAATGTCTTTTGTATCTCGATCATTATGGCACAAATGAGACCGCGATAAAAGTTATTTTAACATTTTATTTCGCGCTCAAGTAATTAACACGTAAATTTTATTACGTTGCTCACATGGGATAATATAGGAATAACATATATCACGAAAGAGCATTAAAAAAGCGCAACTAAATCAGAATAGATTAATTGTGAAATTGATGTTAAAATTCAGTACTCACGATA
>NW_012078412.1:0-378 GCF_000956235.1 Wasmannia auropunctata
CACCGGTAACCGGAGAGAAGTTCGACCCTGACCCCGGGACCAAAGAAACCCCGAGAAGGAATCAAGGACACCAAGAGAGTCGGAACTCCCGCGAGTCACAGTGTTCAGACATTGTGAATAACCGGAGAAAAGCCAGACTCTGACCCCGGGACCAAAGAAACCCCGCGAGGGGATCAAGGACACCAAGAGAGTCGGAACTCGACCACGAGAACTCCACGATGAAGATCAATAACTTATCTATTCTCCATTGGTATGTCGTTTCATCCCTTTGCCGTCCCGATCAACCCGACGTGTACAAACTAAGATTCCCTCGAATGGGAGTTACGGCGCGGCGCGACTTTTAACGCGACCCGAGATAAAGTTAGAATGCGCGAAAAA
>NW_012078413.1:0-399 GCF_000956235.1 Wasmannia auropunctata
TATAATTTTAAATACGAAATTAACGAATACATAAATAATTTATTGTAAGTAATTAATTTTATTCACAATCGTTATTTTTCATTTTCTTGTTACTTACAAGAGTTTCTTATGTTATAAAGAGGAGAGGGATGAGAAGTTTAAAGGAATTATATCGAATTGTAAAGGAAAAAAACGCAAGACTTATAAAATACATGCCAACAATTATCAAAAACATTAAGCAATTATCAAAATAAATTGTTTACAAGCAATTTGTATAAACAATTTCTTTAAAAACTGACTTTAAATAAAAATTGATAGTTTCATTGGTTTCTACGAAAAAAATACGTAAGAATCACGCATGGCAAAACAATTTTTAAAGAAGTTGTATAAACAAATTATTTACAAAAACATTTAATTTGA
>NW_012078414.1:0-472 GCF_000956235.1 Wasmannia auropunctata
TTGCCCATGAAAGGCTGCAATGTCATAACATTTTTAAGACTCAAACACTCTCTGCTTTTGGTTTTTGTGAAAAAATAGTTTATTGGGACGAAAAATCTCACTTAGGCCATTTTAAAGTAGAAACCTTACCCTTCAAAACGCGCTAAGGAACAATGTCCTGCGATTCCTGGAAGCCGAGATATTGATTTCTAAAAATCGACAAAATTTGCAGTTTTTAAAGTGCTCCCCTAATTTTTTTGCGTAGTGTATATACATATGTACATATAATTATATTGTAAAAAAATAAATACACTTCCTAAAAATACTGTAATTTATTTGTAAATCTTATTTGTTTAATCCTACTAAAAAATAAGGTTAAAACAACCCAAATAAATTTTTATCCATACAATTTTTGGTAAAATAAATCAAATTGCATTTGTTCATTAAACAAAAAATTTGGTAACATTAATAAGAATTTATCGTAATACTACAA
>NW_012078415.1:0-392 GCF_000956235.1 Wasmannia auropunctata
GAGTTCAGACGTGTGCTCTTCCGATCTATTTTCTGTGTAATTTAGAAAAAAACTGAGTTTAATTTTTACAGTGACTAATCGTAAATAAATAATTGTTATCAATAAATAGCGCCAAGTAATGATTCCATAAAAATTACGTACACAAAAAAATATTAATACGGAGAATAAAGAAGGTATATCATATGCGTCAGCATGCGATTTGGATATAGTTCGTGCGTGATCTATTAGAAAAAGAAATAGAGTACAATATATGTAATATCAGCAGCGGGAGAGAGTGAACTTCATATCTATTGCGTACTTTGATTTGGAGACTACTGGACTTTCAATAAAATCATCTGATATTTGTCAAATCGCTGTAAAAACATAAAAATAAAGAATTGAATGCTTATGTA
>NW_012078416.1:0-364 GCF_000956235.1 Wasmannia auropunctata
GTTTCACGGGCACAAGATTTTCCATGTTTTATTTAAAACGCGTATTTTCGTGTCTCTTGAAACATTAATAATTGTTGCTATAAACGCTTCCGTTTATGACGATAGAAAAATAACGCGTTATATATTTTTTACTTTAACATGATGTTAATGTTTGGTTGCAACATGCGGGCGATGCCGAAAAACAAGTTTCACTCGTTACTATATCTACACGGAAAGAACAATTTTGCTAAATCCAGATCTGAAAACAATTTTTGTTCAATAATCAAAATAATTTTGGGCAAAAGTCAAAATGATTGCTAGAATATCAAAACGTTTTATAGCAATACTTATCAGTTTACTGAGTCGACAAGGCACACAGGGGATA
>NW_012078417.1:0-854 GCF_000956235.1 Wasmannia auropunctata
CGATCAGGCGTCACCGGCAGATATTCTTAGGCTAAGCAATTCTAATGATAACCAACGAAGTCAAGGTCTTCCACCTCAACTAACGCCAGTTATTTCTCTGTCCGGCACAGTTTAAATCTTTTGCCAACTTTTAATGGCACAAATATTCCAGTACATCAATTCGCGTCCGATTGTAAAGGAGTTATAGAATTAGTGGAACCGGATGAAAGAGAATTCTTTTTTAGAGCAATCTTACAAACAAAATTAACAGGAGACGCCGCATTAATTAGATCAATATACACAATAACGAATATCGATAAATTATGTAACGCATTAAAAAGCGAATTCAGTAATTGTAAGACGTATAAGCATTGGGAATTAGAAATAAATAATTTGAGGCAAAATAGAGACGAATAGAGAATTAGAGAATTATGTGACTAAAGTAAGAAAATTTAACTCAAAAATGATCATTGCAATATCTAATTATCCTGATCCGGCAGCAAGAGCAGGACTGACAAGGGAACCTCGCGAAGTGTCAAATTCTGATCTTAACGAAACTTTTTATACAGGTTATGCAGGTTATATAAATAGATGAGTTTAGAAATTAGCAGTTGCGGCCCAAAAACGGTTTAAAGAGATGAAACCACCTCTTATATGTATATAAATTAATTTTGCTTTTTTTCGTTATATCTCGAAAACTATTTAAAATATCAAAAAATGTTTTATACAAAAGTTTTACAGTAAAATTACTTCTATTCATTAACGTTAATAGAATTTTTTAAAAATAATTATTTTCATAAATTTTCAAAAAATTTTTAAAATATAATTATTCTAAAAAAATATTATTAACGTAAATCAATAGAAATAATTTTACA
>NW_012078418.1:0-591 GCF_000956235.1 Wasmannia auropunctata
TATCTGTTAAAAAATTGTCTGTCATACGTAGAATTTATAACAGCAATATTCTAAGAATGTATGCAAGAAAATATAAGTCTCATATCCAAATATGATTGGAGTCTGGATTGAAGTCTGGACTAATTAAACGTCATAAAGAAACTTTCTTGCTAAATTTGACAAATACAACTCTATAGGATCGATTTTCTTTCATTATTTGAAAAGTACTTATTTTTTACTTTTATCACTTTTCTATCAATATAGCGATATTGTCGTAATATATAAATTTTTTGATAACAAATTGTTTCTTTGTAATTTTCTTTGTAATTTTCCTTTTTGTATTTCTATTTTTACTTTTTTGGAGAATAATTTAATTTTTATTGACTTTATTTTACTTGGTAAATTTTAATTAAGTTTTAATGAAATAGAGTTAATAGAGTAAAGGTTATTTTAAATATTTGATAAATTTTGAATAATTTTTATCGAATGTTTTATTTGGATAAGTTAAATTTATTTAATGTGATTTATTCGCCGTCTGATGCGAAATACTCGTGTAATGCGGGTACTAATATAAAGGTGAGTGTTCGTATGATACGAATACTCACTTTATAT
>NW_012078419.1:0-417 GCF_000956235.1 Wasmannia auropunctata
TCTCGCCAAGGTCCGCAAAAATTGGTCGTCATAGGGGGAGGCTGCAAGTCGCCTCGCCACGCGCAGCCAGTATCTGCGACTACACTTGTCGCAGGTACTTGGCGCAAAGTCCTCATCACAATTTAAACACTTCATACTGTTCGCACACACTGCGAGATCGAGGCAACAGCTCAATGACGACTGACTCAAGGGCTCCATGAGAACCCGCGAGTAAAAATGCAAGCCATAGAAATAATTATCTCTCCTACCGGGTAATGCTGTGAGGATGATATTGATATATATTATATCACACACATGCTCCTCCGAAATGATAACAGCTATAAAGAATATAAATGAAATCGCTAACAGTCTTAAATATATAAACGACGTAATAACTTCGTATAGCATACACTGAGTCGACAAGGCACACAGGGGATA
>NW_012078420.1:0-529 GCF_000956235.1 Wasmannia auropunctata
TATCTCAAAAAAATGTCATTTTTCAGGAGAGCTTTTCAAAGATTGGCAAAAATACCCACAAGTAGAAATGGCATTTTTGGCGAAAAATGGTATTTTTAAGATATGTCTCTATTGTTCCGGACTAGCGATATATTAAAGTGATATTAATAAAATTACAAGTAATGTAAATATAATATTTATGGTTCAAATTAATCAGTTTGGTGAACCATGGTGTAAGCAATCTTTTTGCATACAACATTATTTTCATGATCATCATATTTGTGGTCAAATATGATAATTATGAAAAAAATGTTGTATGCAAAAAGATTTGTGGTCAAATATGATAATCATGAAAAAAATGTTGTATGCAAAAAGATTGCTTACACCATGCACAAGTTATAATTTCAATATTGCCGCAAATATTGCATGTTGCTTTTGAATGTTTTTTAAAATAAAAATTGACTGGTGTATCAAATTCGTCTGGTTTAATATCTACATAATCACTCTTATGCCAAGCATACTGACAAGGAGGTTTGGAAACACAAAAATT
>NW_012078421.1:0-367 GCF_000956235.1 Wasmannia auropunctata
TCTAACGTCTATTCGAAATTATTAATATATTATTATTTAAACGTTATTTAAACCAAAAAGGCATATCACATTACTTTGTGGCATCAGTCATGTAATTTTTAAAATTAGCGGTCTGAATAATACTGTATTTGTCGAAGTTGTATTCCTGAAACTATTGGTCCTAAAAATATGAACCAACCACTAAATTCAAGGGAATATTATCTATTTTGAGCTCACAAAGTATCGTTGTCCTAACATTTTTACAAATACTTTTTACATAAGTTGTGAATCATAATTTTCAGTCAAAATCACCGCTGAAAACTTTCTTCAAACAAATCGTATAACTTCGTATAATGTATGACTGAGTCGACAAGGCACACAGGGGATA
>NW_012078422.1:0-357 GCF_000956235.1 Wasmannia auropunctata
ACTTTCTTTGCTACGAAGTTTTGCCATCGAGTCGCTTTTCTGGTCGTGTTCTAAAGGAGAATGTGCGATGGAATGTTGCGACGTATCATTTTCGCAGAGAGATCGGAATAGTGACGCTGCGTGAGTTGTTGTGGGTAAAGACGCTGATGGTATGTAATCGTTCATTATTTATCGATTTGGTTATCGATTTGTTAAAAAAAATGAAAGCGTTTGGAAGAAGATCTATTACAATATGCAATTGATTAGTGTACCTGTGGACAATTTCGGAGAAACTTTGTGGCTAGGACTAGTGCAGAAAAAATAAATACAGATGGAGCCTAATAATGATAATGCTAGAGATGATGAACTTTATGATCT
>NW_012078423.1:0-540 GCF_000956235.1 Wasmannia auropunctata
TAAAATATCATGCGACAGAAATGAAAAAGCAAAATTTCTAACTGCAATTTCGTGCATAAATGAACGATGAGAAAAGCATACGAATTAATTAATTATAGGGTAATTCCGGTATATATGCTGCGCGAGGATTTATACCGCAGAAATCAGAAAAAATAGAAGAAGTGAAAGTAATTTTCTTGCAACCACTGTTACATACCTTTATGTTATATTAGTATTGTGTTATGATTTCAGTTTTTTTACTGTTAATATTTGTAAAATTATTATAAGTTAAATTGATTTATCACTATAATAAGTAGCGCAACCATAAGTTATAATCTACATAAAATGATTATTGTAGGAAATATAAAATGCTTCATGATTATTTCGTGGTACATAAGTGTAGAGGAATTTTAAAGGATAGAGTATAGCAAAATACAAGTGCTTATCTCTTTAGATTGTATATTTTTTGAGTCATTTATTTCACCCGTGAGTAGCCGTATAACCCACCCACGTAATAACTTCGTATAGCATACACTGAGTCGACAAGGCACACAGGGGATA
>NW_012078424.1:0-310 GCF_000956235.1 Wasmannia auropunctata
TCAATCGTGGTCCGCATTTGCAAAATATATTAATGCGTTTTGAAATCTATATAAAAAAAAGTGTTGCAACCGATGTGTCCATGACTGTATAGCTGACCTGACGTAAACATTTCATTATATTTAGTATAAATATAGATTTATTATAAAAAGTTCTGTAGCTTATATGTACAAAATGAGTAGTTCGTGCGCATCAAATTACATGAACGAATAATACAAATAATCCTTTTTAGAGACTACGATTGAAAGCGTAGAAAAAAGNTTTTTGTAAGAAAAACAGTAATATTATTATTCTGTGGATTTTATTTTTTTT
>NW_012078425.1:0-399 GCF_000956235.1 Wasmannia auropunctata
GTTATATGTAACGTTATCTTATTCGTAATTAGTGAATAAATTTTTGTTATGATTTTGTAAGTCGTGCTATCCGTTTATCCTTACGTTAACCTTTACGAAGAATCGTGCCTAGGGTAAGAAACAATACCCGAGCGGTACGTTCGGGAACACGCGTCAGCACGTGGCCAACGCCATACTTAAGACGATCTTGAAAATAAGCCTTGACTATGAATACGGGCCTATGATTGGCCATTTGCGAGTCCAATCAGGACTCGTAACACCGGTCGCGCTTCTCTGATAATCTAGGGGTGCGTTCCGATATTCACTTGCAGTACTGGCAGCACTGCAAATGCTGTTCCGATATACGTCGCAGTAAACTTTCAGAGTGCTTTCGCATGCAACGTAATAACTTCGTATAGC
>NW_012078426.1:0-466 GCF_000956235.1 Wasmannia auropunctata
CTGTTATATTTGTCTGCAATCATTTTTTATTCAAATGACTGACAATGAATTAAATGAATTAAATGATATTATTTTTGTATTATTACGCGATTATATGGTATGCAAATAGCATTTGATGGTCAACGAATCTCATTGCCACGATAATTTTTATACGAATTATATTTTTACGTGAGTTATTCGCGTGTTCGTTGGAAATACATTATCTTAATACATTTAGTATGATCAACAATACTACTTTGCCGGTATTATTCATGCGTGCATATTTCGTTCGTCGTTGGAATAGGCACTTTTAGAAATATAGGTATTATTAGCGGAGCCCTTACACATACAGAAAGAGAGAGAGAGAGAGAGAGAGAAAGATAAAGCGCCTCGAATTCACCTGAAATTCAAAGCGGAACGCGCATTCGCTAATCCGTGGAATGTACGTAATAACTTCGTATAGCATAACTGAGTCGACAAGGCACAC
>NW_012078427.1:0-494 GCF_000956235.1 Wasmannia auropunctata
CATCATCAATATCAATAATTAATTTATATGTGAATATACTTATTATGTAATGACAGAAGAGCAAATCTATTAAGATTACGAATCAGATTACGAAACAAGATTCCCAAGACAACGTGAAAAAAAGCGAAAGTTTAAAAGGCGAAAATGTCGAAAATTTAAAAAAACAGATAAAGTATTTAATATATCTATACATTCTATTCTATACATTCTGTATATTCTACTGGCCTTAAGAGAGTTATAGTTACTCCCGCCGTTTACCCGCGCTTGCTTGAATTTCTTCACGTTGACATTCAGAGCACTGGGCAGAAATCACATTGCGTCAACACCCGCGAGGGCCATCGCAATGCTTTGTTTTAATTAGACGGTCGGATTCCCCTAGTCCGTGCCAGTTCTGAGCTGAGCGTTGAATGGCGGCCGAAGAGGACGACCACGACGGCTCGCGCCGCCACGGAAGCCTCGCAGCAAGGAAGATCCGCGGGAGGCCAAGGCACACA
>NW_012078428.1:0-391 GCF_000956235.1 Wasmannia auropunctata
TTTTCTAAAAATACAACGTCTCACTTCGAGGATATGTATATGATTTTTTTATAGCAAAGAAATACTTCTAAAAATACAATTTCTTCTTTCGAAGACTCGAGCACACGTATATAATATTTTTAAAGCAAACAAATATTTCAAAAAATGCAATCTCTCACTTCGAACACTCGAGGATATGCATATAATTATAAAAGTAATAAAAATGATTAAAAATATTATTTCTTACTTCGAAGACCCGAGGACATGTATATAATTTTTATAAAGCATAGAAATGTTTCTAAAAATGCAATTTCTCACTTCGAATAGTCGAGGATATGTATATAATGCTTTTAAAGCAAAGAAATTTTTCTCTAAAAATGCAATCTTTCACTCCGAGGGATTGAGGATGTGC
>NW_012078429.1:0-658 GCF_000956235.1 Wasmannia auropunctata
AAAGAATTTTATATTACGCGAATCTAATGTGTCACAGCAGCCGTACATCGGCGCTTGTGTAAAAATACTAAAATGCATTTTTAACACGTGTTTGGTAATCTCACTGATATTTTGATTGTCCCTGAAAAATCATGTATTACACAAAAGTATTATGTGACAGCCGCCATGCATCGGCGCTGATCAAATTGTTCAATTGCATTTTTAACACGTGTTCGATGATATCATTGCGAGACATTTTATTTATCCTTGAAAAAATCTTATATTACGCGAATCTATTGTGTACAACTGTCGTACATCGGCGCTTCACTAAAATGCTAAATTGCATTTTTTACGCGTGTTTGACGATGCACGCACAGAAAAGATTGCTGTATCTAATGCTAATATTCTTCCTTATCATAAAATAAGATTGATATGGGGACAACTATTATTGTTAAGGAAAGAATATTTTATTCTTAAATGCAAATATTCTGAAATCTAGAATAAAATAATCTTGATGCTATCTCATTAAATTTTCTTGAAAAGATTTCGATTAGAATAATGAAAATTTGCGGCAATCTTGTAATATTCTTGAGTTAAGAATAAATTGACTAGTCTTGCGAAAAAAAAGAAATTCTTTTTTCTTTTTAATTTTATTTTATGCTTAGATCGGAAGAGCACA
>NW_012078430.1:0-727 GCF_000956235.1 Wasmannia auropunctata
CGTGTGCTCTTCCGATCTTTTTGAAGAGAATTTTGATATTTGACAGATCTTTTTTACGAATTTTGCGAAGTTCCAGAAAGTAAAATAAAATTTGCATACAAATGCGACTTAAAGCGTTCGAAAGCGTGAATTTTTACCTTTAATTTGCGTACTCGATAAGCATTGTGCAATTTTTTTTCACCGTGTTATTTAACATTGAAGTAAAAAGGACCATTTTTGCTTTCATATTGAATTACTCGGTGAAAAAAAAATCGCAAAATGCTGATCGAGCACGCAAATTAAAGGTAAAGATTCACCCTTTCAAACGCCGTAAGTCGCATTTGTATACAATTTTTATTGCACTCCATGGAACTTCGCAAACTTAGTACAAAATTTTTAGATTTGATGCATCTCCATTTGCATTCGTGCAGCTTTGTAAAGAATAAGAAAGTCATTTAATGAATTATGGATTTCGAAAGTAGAGACTTCAAGCTGTAAAATGTTTTTTGAATCATTGTGTTACGATCATTTTTGACGAAGTTACGCTCTTTTGAAATTTGCCTATTTTTAGCAATCGGAATAGGTGATTTTTTAATTTTGGGGAGAAGTGTATATATATATATATATATGTACATATTGTTACGCCCGTGTCTACGCCCGCGTCGTTTGATGTACCAGCGAGCCGGTTCAGCTGTCGGATGTTTCCTTGACGACGCGCGGTCGCCTGTCAAACGGACGACATATTAGG
>NW_012078431.1:0-349 GCF_000956235.1 Wasmannia auropunctata
AAACACAATTATTATTACAAGATATTATCAATATCGTTACTTACCATTGAGAGATAACAGTCTCCTGTTGAGCGATTGACATCCTTCCTGGATGACTCTAACAGCTGAAACATAAGATAGAATAATATTAGTGAAGAAACAGAGAATATATTTAGTCTAATACTTACCTTATTTCTTCATCTGAACCGGAGGGTTGTCAGCTTGTATGGATTCTGAAAAATAGATAACCAACATTAAGAGTTTTGCCACAATTTTCATTCATTCTACATTCTTACGTTGCAACCATTGGTTGGTCCTGACCGATCCAGTTTTGGTTGACTACCTGAAACAAAGATCGGAAGAGCACACG
>NW_012078432.1:0-304 GCF_000956235.1 Wasmannia auropunctata
ATCATCTCGATACGATCATTTTTGACGAAGTTACACTCTCTTGAAGTTTGCCTATTTTTGGAGGCTAGAACAGGTGATCCTTTAATTTTTTGGACCAGTGTAATATAGAATAAGAAAAAATAAAATAACTTTTTTATATTAAAGCAATAGGCAAACAAGGGCAAATGAGCCAAAGGCAAGTTATTGGTAGCCAAAAAGCAATTATATTTAAATCGGATCCAGACGTTTCGGCTTCAATTAGGCCATATTCATTGGATCAATATAAATTATAGTCAATTAATAAAACATAGAGACTTAAAATTAA
>NW_012078433.1:0-522 GCF_000956235.1 Wasmannia auropunctata
CATCGCAGCCACCGGGACCGCCATTATCTCAAATAGAACGACGTAAGTAATAAATAAATAAAATAAAAAACAATTTAACGTTATATTTCGCTCGCATGATAATGACGTTGATCGCGTGTAAATTTCATATATTGATCTCACTATGAAACATTTTATTTGTTTCAGCAAAAAGATGGCAGAAGAGCCGCAGCCACGGACGCCAAAGCCGAGGACGCGGTAGTGGACGCGGTGGTAGTCGCGGTGGTAGTCGCGGTGGAGGTCGCGGTGGGATAAATAAATATTTTTATTTTTATTAAATATACTTATATTAATTAAAGAAATACAATAAATAATGAATTAAACCAATTTTTGATTGATTTTAATTTAATTGTATCCCCTTTTATAAAATTAATTTTTTATATAATAATACAACAGTTAAGAGGATGCTGAAAGGTCGGAAAAATTTAGACGGAGGTCGATATAGCAGATTTGTAATTCCAACCGCGCCACGCGCGCCACGCGCTCGTAAGGCGTATGTTAGCG
>NW_012078434.1:0-557 GCF_000956235.1 Wasmannia auropunctata
GAGCACTAGAGGTGCAGTCGGTAATTTACCGCCTATGGTAAACGGCTTGAAAATGTGGTGTCCATCCATTATCATTCACCCTGTATATATAGATAGAAGATAAAAGAAGATAGATAGATGTCAATCGGCAATCGAAATGTCACTGTTTTCATTTGTTTCAATTCAATTCTGCCGAGCATGCGCACTCATACGCAGAAACACCTGAACGAATCATTGAAACCTTGACGGGCGTGTGAACAACTCAGAAAAAACAAAGAAAATGCGTGTTTCAATTCAATTCTGCCGAGCATGCGCACTCATACGCTGAAAACACACGAACGAATCATTGAAACCTTGGCGCTCCATATATATATTTTTTACAGCATCTAATAATTTTACGGCAAAATTTTTGTAGTGGTACAAAATCAATGAAATAGCTAAAAAAAAAATATTTTTTTTTTGCAATGTTTCTGGCCTCAAAAAATCTTCGAAATTTTTTTACAAATGTATCTTGTCTACATCTACAACATATATTTTTTTTACGAAAATTGATTGAGCCGTTTAATAGATATAATTTT
>NW_012078435.1:0-842 GCF_000956235.1 Wasmannia auropunctata
GTGATCTCAGGTTCGAATCTCGAATATTTCGATGTATTTTCAAAAATTATAAACTTGCGTATAAATTGTAATTAGTAATAATAAAAAAACATGCGAAACAAATTAAACTCTACAAATAATAATATGTAATTATAAAATTAAAAAAGAATTTTTTTGTTAAAATATTATAGCAACCCACATGGAGTATTCGTTTATACTACTACTATAAGTATTCGTCACTACTAGTACTAAATATTTGTCAATACTAAGTATTGGCCAAAATTAAAAGTATTGGCTAATTTAGTATTGCTAATATTAAGTATTGAGATCTTAATACTTATTTTCCGTAAGGGCTCACTTTCAGATTCCGGAATATCTTGTTCTGTGATGTCACCCAGAGCTTGTTGAAGTTGTTCTTGATGATCCCGGCGGTGCTTCCTCCGACGTTGGTGGTGTGGTTTCGGCTTCAGTTCCCATTTTTATTAATTCAATCGTTCTACTAGTGATCTTCCCATTCACAAAATCGATGGTGACACATGTACGGTACGTTCTATTTCGTATTTCATTTGGTAACATCTTCTCTGCATCGAGCAATGCCTTGAAAATGTAGAAATGCGTCAAATCGATCTCATTCGAGCTCATAATGTTAATATTTTTCTGCAATTTCAGTATCCAATTATTATCGATCGACTCACTCACGTCGTGTGTAAGCAGAGAGGATCCTAAGAGCAGTCATGCCTGCGATTTAGCTGCGATGGCGATTGAGCTGGTTTTAGCGCCTCTGGAAAGTGGACATTGAACTACCAACTAGAGAGACCAATGAGAAGCACGCATTGGACGGAAAACGTGCTTCTTATTGGTCT